>NW_010123289.1:0-30494 GCF_000699245.1 Pterocles gutturalis
GGTAAACCTGCCGCAAACAGGTAAACCTGCTCTGAAATGTAAAATAACAAGCGTGTTTTCCCCTTTTATAAACAAATGTGACATTTGTACTTGAGTGTATGTGGCCAAGCCAAAATGGGCTTTAATTATAGAAGTGGGAGATGGAAAACTATTTCTTATATGATGTTCCTGCAAAATCAGGTTCAGATAAATAAAGTTTCAGCTTGGTAAATTTTCAGATGTAAGAATTGGGTAGTGATTTTTTTTTTTTTCAATAGCATGGTCAAAACCTAGCAAAACCCAAATCTTCTTCATATCCATCCTTTGGGTGAAAGCAGTGGGTTTGCCACTTTGGAGAACTGGCAGTGTCAGGGCCAGGAGTGCTCTGCAGAGTGACTGTCTTCTGCAGTGGAAGTTCAAGGACTTTAAGAGCGAAAACAATTCTTGTTCAGTGGCTCCTGGTGCCGACTTGCAGCCTATTCGACGTGGTCTGTGGTTGCAACCTCATTCCAACTGGCCTTGGCCAAAAGGGTTAATCCCTCCCTAAATCTTTGTGATATTATCTGACTCTGGACTTTCCATATTGCTGTCCCACATGATGGGGTGGCTTTGGGACACTGAAGGAACAGGATACCCACTTTTTATTAGTAGGGTTCTCCTTTCAAAGGAGGGGCAGATAGTGAACTAATACCAAGAGGCTTTCAGTCTGTGTTATGTCTGCTCTCTCCTCTCGGGAGTACTACAGAGAGAAGGCACAATCCCACAGGTAGGATGCTGTCTGGACCATGGGAAACCTGGGTTCAGTTGTAGGCTCATCATAGGACTTACAGCAAGATACTTGGTCTCTCGGTTCATGCATCCTAAAATTAATTTAATTGAAAAAAACCAAAGTTGCGAATCTAGTCCCCCGCCTCCAACCTTCATTTCTCCATCTGGGAATTTCACTTGAAAATACTTATCATTCTAAAACCCATCTATGCTTTATAAATCATCTACGTTTTGAAGCAAAAAAGACACCAAAGATTAATTTTCATTTAGGAAAAGGTGGGAGTGTGTGGGCAGATCCTAAAATTAATGTCTATTGTCATGACAGTCTGAAGCAGTTTCACACCTTCTCAGAGCCTTTATTCACATTCACGGAGCAGTTGATTTTCTTCTATTAAAGCATTTATTTTTTCTAGAAATTGACTGAAAACCTGAACTTACACCTCAGGATCTTTTTGTGAACCAGAAGCTGTCACAGGTATGGGATTGCTTGTGCTTGTTTAGGTGGATTGCGGAGGGATGAGATGTGATGGTCTTGCCACATTGTGACAACGCTGCTGTGACTGTGTGTGGGCTTATGCTTCGAAACTCTGATTGCAAGAAAAGTGCTTGGAAAGCTTGGATTGTATTAATTACAGCATTACTGCACATTACAGCTTCAGTGCATGTGTTGGTTTATATCTCGTCTTCCTCTGGCTTGCAAGCCCAGAAGATATAATTACAGCGCATCTTTCCTCTTTCAGTTTCCTGCTGGGATATTTTCTGCTTGAAATCAATACCTGCCAGCGTGCCTGTGAAATTTCCTGAGGAAGTAGTTTAAATGGTGCTGTAAAACCCAGGACTGATTTAGTAAGCAGGGGCAATCCAATGTTGTTTCCAGAAACCCCCAGCACTGAGGGAACAGAGGGCAGAGGGGCTGGGGAGCTCATGCCCACCGGCTGCTGGTGGTGCTGCCCTGCAAATACCCGCAGGAGAATGAGGATAAGTGGGGAAAAAGGGACCTGTATACTGAGGAATGCAGACACAGGGCATCAGGAAGGATTGTCCTCTGCAGTGTCAAACAGGAAGGTCTAATGAAACAAGGGAAATAGCATTATTGCTCCAAACCGCTCTGCTTAACAGGAGGTGTCCTCCTCTCTCGTTAGCACAATGTAGAGTCACGTTATGGGAAAGAACAGAATTAAACTCCCTTTTATCTCTTCCAACTGTCTCCATCATCTCATGTTAGGATGTACCCAGCCCAACAGCGAGGCTCTTTGCAATCCCAACCTTTGCTGCCAGGATCTTTGCACCAGCAGCAACTGGGCAAGTGAGCACTGGCCAGCTGGGAGGGCTCCCCAGCACTGCCTTCCATGGGCTGTGAAGCCAAGCAATGCAGAGCTATTTCTTACTCTCCCCTCATCCTTCCCTTGCTGTTATGTGCCCAGAAGTGAAGGATGTCCCTCTGGCAAAGCCTGGGGACAGTGCTGGTTTTTGCAGGCTCACCAACAGCATTCCTGGTGGGAGGACAGGCTGCAGCTGGGAGCGCAGCCAGGCTTGGAGAGGAGGGGGTAGAGATTGCCCCTCTTTAGATGTCTTGCCCAGGTCTGGGGATGCTGCCCTGGAGAAGCTGGACTGGTGTCAGTGGTCTGGAAGGCCCCTTCCAGATGTGGCTGTGTTGGCCAGTTCCAACATCCTATTCCGAAGCCCTCGAGCTGCTGTGATGAGAGCATCCTGGTGTGACCGCTGCTGGGTGTGTATTCGCACCCTGCTGAGATGCTACCCAGGGAGCTGCTGCTCCAGGTGGAAGCTGAGAGCAAACGGCCAGCTTCTGAGCCTGACCTGGGCTCTCACTTCTAGGGTTATGGATATGTTTTACATCAATTCACCATCAGATGGAGCAGTTTTGGAAGGAAAGACCAGAACTGTTCCCCTTCTGCCCTGCCTGAGCCCAGGACCAGGGCAGAGTGCTGTAGCATCCCGCTCCCGGCGTCGTTAAATCTTCAATTATTTGTCTGTGTGCCTCTACCTGCAAGGTGAAATAATGTATTCACAAATAACTGCCAATAGTTTGGTAGCCCTGGAATTCTCTTTGGAAGTGCAAGATGTGGCTTTTGGTTTCTTTGTGCAAAAAAATGGAATTCAGCCTGGAGCTCTGGCTGCTGTGTGTACGCGGGGCGACTGGGGAGATGCTGTGCTGGGGCCATGGGAGCTGCAACGGTTCAGGACATGTGCAGAAGTTTAGGTGCTTGGTGATTTTTCAGGTGAGGTGTTAAAGCAGGTGAGCACCCAGGGCAGCAAGGGTTTTCAGAGTCATAGCCTGTGTCTGAAGTGTGCAAAATGGGAGTGGAGCCGAGTACAGGGCAGATGAACTTGGGGATGTCCCTGGCATGTTGGGAGAGTCAGCCGAGTGTCCTGCCCCATGCCTCAAACCCAGACCTGTCCTATCTCACCAGCGACATCACCTTGGTTTTCATTTCTGTGGGCATTTATTTGATCGAGCGCATCTGAGCTGCTTTGCCACAAGAGGTTACAACAGCAATAACCGGCTCTTTAGGGCAGATATTTGAGCTGTGCTCCAGGAACTCATTTATTAGTGCCTTTTTTTTTGGACACTGTATGTGGTACAAAAATAAGTACCTTTATATTTCAGCATTGGTGCATAAAGGGAAGTTTGCTGGAATGGGGCACATGAACTGCGGTGAAGCACACAGCAAGCGGGGGATAAATGCTGGTGGAAGCAGTGGAAAATAATAAAAGTGCTGGATCTGTAAAGAGAGGCTCAAAAACCCTCTTTGCCTCCGGAGGGCTCTGGGGAGAGGGGAAAGTATTTTTCTTTCCAACTGTTTTTCTTCAGTTCCAGAACAGCACAGGCTGAATGACTGCACGCTGTCTCCATTAGCATCTCCTGCGCTTCGGAGAAACACACCTGCTGCTTCCTCTGAATAATAGGAGTTAAACGAGGTACATTAAACACGCATTTCCTTGTCATCAATTTCCAGGAGCACAATAACGCTGTTTTGGCAGGTTAATTTGGCAGTCCTTGCAGTGATGTCTTTAAAGGTTCATTAAACCCTTCAACGAACTCTTGCTTTTTCCAAGCAAAAGACTAAAACAAAGATTTTTGTGAGTAATAACCTGAGCAAAAAGATTTGATAAAACCTCTGTTAGATCCTGTGGTACCTCATCATCCTTATGATGATATGATCATTGTCACCATGTCTTGATGTGGGACAGCATTTAATTGCCTGGAGCTTCCTTGTGAATACATTGCCTTCAGCATCTCTCCTGTCCAAGGTGACAGACAGCTATGGGTGTTGGGGTGAAATCCTGTGCGAGGAGCTCTTCAAAGGGAGGAGGATTCACCTTCCTCCTCCTCCTCACATAGGGATGCGAAGGCAGCTGCAGTTGGGGTGCCGACAGGGACCCATAACCTGCCCCAGCCAACCCAAGGAGACGCCAACCTCCCACACATCACCCAGCCCTGCCCCCAATAAATCCGTTCTGTTGGTTTTGGCCGGTAATTGAAAGCCAAGCCGAGGCCTTGATCCAAAACTCAGTCCCAGGCTGTGTGGGAGAGTTTGTACATGACCCTACAAAAGACAGACTGTTTTGTTTGGGAGGGTTTTTTGGTGGTTGGTTGTTCCCCCAGCTCCCCACCCCCACAACCAACCCACTTTAGGTTTCACAGACGATAGGAAGCCAATAAGGTCTGTGCCAACAACTGGTGATTCTAATCCTGCTGCCTGATCTTTGCAATCCTGGGGGTTTGGCTGAGCGAGCAGTTTGTGTCAGCTGCCTTCTTCCCTGCCCACCAAACAACCTTTCTTTCCCACTCCTGGGAAACTCTCTGCGTGGACCAGGCTGGGAAGGGCTCTCCTGCCCCAGCAGCCCATGCCAGCAGGGCTCCTGGATCCTCCGCTGAATTAGAAACCATCCAACAGCGATATCCATCTCTGCCCCAGGCAGAAACATCACCCTGATCTGCTGTGGGATAGGGGCTAACAAAGCATTGACACGGATGCTGGGATAAAAGTCTGGATTTGGGATGAGGGGAAAAGCAGGGAAAGTCACTGCACACGATAACTGGTTAATTTTCGAGCAGCCTGTGGCTATTTTAGTTACCATCGCTTTTAAGGAGATCAACACTGAGGGCAAATTCCTTCCCAGATAAATCATGCTCATTCCGCATGCACGAGAAAGTGGGGAATTTTGTTTTTCAAGTGGCTGCTTTGCATGTTTCCCTGGCTGGCAGCTTGCACGCCCGTGCCAGAGCCAGGGTAATTGTGCGAGCGATGTTTGTCACTCCTGATGAGGGGAGTTTTAACCTCGCATGATGCCTATGGGGTGTCTCTCCCCAAGATAACCCTCTGTGAGAAGGCAAAGAATTTTTTAAAAATCATTTTAGAGAAGGTCACAGCCCCATGCTCTCAGTAATCTTTTGGGTTGTTTTGGGGGTTTTTTTGTTGTTTTGATTTTTTTGTTTTGTGTTTTTTTTTTAATAAGGAAGGGCAAGAGCAGCCTCAGGGAACAAGCTGCTTTCCCTTCTCCCTGCCAGGCTCTGTTCACATCCTCAGCACAGGGCAGCTGCATCCCTTCCCATTCTGCAGCCCCGCTGCATCCTCTGCACGGCACCGTGGCCACCCTGGGGCAGGCAGGCGGCCAACAGCAACACCAGCGCCACAGCCACCACCCTTTCACAGGACCCAGCTGTTTCCTGTGTCGCTTTTGGCCGGAGCTTTGCCGTTCACCTGCCCCTGTTCGCATGGCATGGGGGTTCCTCCACAATATCCCGTAGGACATCCCTGGGGGCCGGGAGCGATGCAGCGGTGAGGACCAGGGATGCAGCTGGGACTCTGAGCATCCCCTTCTCCTGCTTGGTAATGACAGAGGAGGAAAAGCTTTGGTTTTTGTCACCTTCTTAGTGCTTTGAGATTTGGTTGCAAATACCCTGGTGTCAAAAGAGGATGGAGGACCTGAAAAATGTGGTGACCAGACCTTTCCTATTTGCTTAGGCAGGTGTAGCTGAGTGCAGAGGTTTCCTTTTCTCCCACTTGTAAGCTGTGTGCGTGGAAAACAGTGAATGCTACCTTCACATACGCAGGAAGCTCTGCACCTTCCACCCTTCCAGGAGAGAGAATTCTTCTGGAGATCCTCAGCCCACATTGACACCGCCAATGCCCCATCCCTGGAGGGGTTCAAGGCCAGGCTGGATGAGGCTTTGGGCAACCTGGGCTGGTGGGAGGTGTCCCTGCCCATGGCAGGGGGTGGCACTGGGTGATTTTTAAGGTCCCTTCCAACCCAAACCCTTCTGTGATTCTATGAATATTTGTCCATTTTATCCAACACTTATCTATCAGTTTTTCATGGTTGAGCTATAAGTTGGATCTCTGTTCTAAATCAGCCATAAACACAGTGTAAATTTTCCATGTCTGTTGCTGTGAATTGGGAATAGCTAAAGGAATTAAGATGTATTAGTCCTTAGAAACAATGCCGGTAACTTCTGTGTGATCTGCTCAGGTTTGTACTGCATGAGGAGGCCAACGTTGCCTTTGGATGGTTTTAAAACTCTCTGCATATTGTAATTGGTTTATAAAATCACAGCAAGCGCTGTGAAAGGGACTTCAGTAAATTGTCTGGTCTGCTCCACTAGCCCAAGGCTAATGTGACTCTCTAGCCAAAATAATGGATTTGGCACCTCTTAAAAGCTACAGATGGTTTTCTTAAATTTGCAGAAACAGTTCTAGATTTGAGGGTTAAACTGAATGCATCTTTGAAAGAGTCAAAAACATGTGGCTTGGGGGGGATTTCCCCCTCCCACCCTGTCCCAGGGAGCCTCCTGCTTTGTGTGAGTTTTTAATTTCCCATGAATGAGCACCAGCTGAAATTTTCTGGTCCTTGCTGTGGATAATAGCATCTCTTAAGAGGAAACCCTGCAGAACCCTTCCTATGTTTTTCAGTAGCTCTTGACCTTAAGCCAGGCCTTGTTTTTGTAGCTGGCTCCCGTCTCCAAAAGAAGCAGAATACAAGGGCTAACTCAACCAGACCGAGCCAACATACGGATCCTGGTCTGAATTCTGCCTCTTGAGTCTCTGTCGGTTTGTTCATCGATGCTAGCTGGAAACAAGCTTGCAACCAGCTCTTCTCCGCTCACATGAAAGCGCTTTGATTTCCTGATACGCGTTGTGCATATTAAACTCCTCCAGCAGATTCTGCTTTGGGCAGCATCTGCTTTTCCCAGTTCCAGCCCCGCTGCAGCGCTGGTATTGTTCCACACGGATCTGAAGGCCATGTGTGTTTGTCCCTTCTGCGGATAATGTCACTTCTGTTAAAAACCATCACGTGCTTTTTGTTTTGATCCTTTTCCCATGTGCTTGGGATGTGCTTGGGGTTGTCTTTGCTGCAGGCTGCAGATCACGTACGGGGCAGGGAATATTTATTCGCTGGATTTACAAGGAAGGTGTTGACTGCAGTTGCAATGAGTTGTTATTGCTCTGTGTCGGTGGATTTTATAATGAACTGTTTTCTTTGCAAACTCTTGTTGCTGTGCATTTGCTTTGTCCACCGCAGTAGGATGTTCAGAAATAAATACAGGGCTTCTGTTCCATTTAGACAATTGTGAAAATTGTATTTCCACATGTTCGTAGACTGGCCTTTTTTTTTTTTTCCTTGAGTTTCAATGTCTGAAGGTTTCTCTTCGCTCATGTTTCAAATACTAGCATGGATTTGAGACCCTACATGGGATCTCAAATCTCAATAGTGCTCCTTTCCCATGCAAATTTTTTCAAATATAAGGTTTTAGGATATACTCTTTATCACGGTGCACAGATGGGGAGGCACAGACTAAACCTACTGAGAACATTGAAGTGGGCTGGTTACAAGGAGCCACTTTTGGGGAAATCATGCTTCTCCCTTCCCACCCACACACACAATCCCCATCTCTGTCAGTGAGGCTGCGTGAAAAAATCCCCAGTGGTGGGTCACACATGACCCAAGATTTAACTGCTGTCAGCTGGTCTCTTTGAACAGAAGCCAGAACTGCTATCGGGGTATCTAAAATACTGCGATACTCAACTAAAAGCTTCTTTTTCAGAGTTTCTGATAGGAATTGCTACGGTGACTTTATGGTGTAGGGTGTGTGGGAGGCAACCCTGGGCTGACACTTGCAATATGTGTTTCTGAAGATCACCTAGGAACCCATCTGTCACTATCGAAGCTTTTAAAACCCTTAAAAAAATCAAATTTGAGAAACCCAGCTCTCATTGTTGTCTCATTTTGCAAACCTTCCTGTGTATCTTGGAGACAAATGCTCCGGTGGAGCGTGAGTCTGTTCAGGATTTAGTTCAAAGGGGCTGGAAGGAATTCCTGGTATTGCAAAACAGGCAGCGCTGGAGGCCAATCACTGCCCCGCCGGCCCCTACGCGCTGCACGGGACTGGCCGCAGGCCAGGGATGGCAGATTGGTGACTCAAAGCTTGGGTTAGTCACAACTTGACAGGGAATCCAGTAAGATGTCTTGGAGGATTGCACTAGATAGGATGTTCTCCAAACATGGCAAGGGAAGAGTAGCTACAACAACTGAGGATTCAATGCACGTCTTAATTTAAGCATGTCTTAATCTTCCTAGCAATGTATTACCATGGCAACACCATCCGTATTTCGAGAACAACCACTTCCAGCCATTAAACTATCAACTATGCACTCAGCGTAACAAAATAATTCATAAACCACTGGACTAAGTGCCAGGAAAAGATGCGATCAAGCAGTCTTATGATACTCCGGAGAAATACTGTACGGCTCCACTGTGTGTTCGAGTTTATTTTTTGTTAACAATAGATGGAGATGAATGTAAACTGAACACAGTGAATGTTTCAGATAACTAACAACAAATGCTGGAGGTGTGGAAATTGCAGCACCAAAGGAAAAACACTGTAAGATCTTATGGGGTTTGATAATGAGATACTCCTTTCCTTGTGGGCTGCTGAGCTCTTGAAGGTTAAACTCAAGAAGGTTTACTCTAGGCTTTAGGAAAATGTAAATCCCCTTCCTTACCTTCAGTGACTCGTGGCCAGGTGGGAAGATCTCCATCCCCCTGTTCCCACAGGAGGACGCTGTGTAGTGTTGATACTCGCAGTCTCAGCACTCTTGCAGTGTTTTTGCCTTACTAGAGTGGAATAAAGCAGTAACGGCTGTGGCCTCTTATAGAATGATCTACAAGTAGCAAGGTGGTTTGCAGCTGGCTTCCCAAAACACCCACTTTTTAATTAATATCTGACAGTCTATGCCCAGAAAGTTTGGGACAACCACGTGAAGGTATGCAGGTCTCTGTGATCCCTGTTTGTTGTGTTTTCATGACTAACAGGGATGAATATGACATTTGTGAAGGATTTCATGAATATTCCATCAGTAGTCTTTACCCCAGCTTAGTCTCCAAAATTTTTTCAGGGTGTGCTTTTCTCCTCCTTGTTATTCATTCCCAGGGGTTTTGGCTGTGCAGAAGGAGCCTGAACAAAAGAGATCTTGTGCAAACAGGGGGCATCTTGGGGCACCCCAAAATCCCATCGGCCATGAGCGCCCTTGCCCCAGCGGCCAGCCGAGCCCCACCTCCGTGGCCATGAATTCCTGCCTGTAATCCAGGGCAAGACTAACCACCAGATGTCTGACCTCCTCACCCTCCTGGCAACACTAAATGTCCTTTCCTGTAAACTTCTGCAGGGTTTTATTTTCCTTTCTTTTCCCAGCCTCCAACTGCTGGTTATTATCATTATGAAGCATAAATGGCCTCTTTCACACTCCGCGAGGCGAGTGCTCCCATGAATAAAGCCTAACTAGCGTGAAAGGGCTTGCATGATGATTCTGCGAATGATTCAGAGTGTCCTGCAACTAAATTAATAAATGAAAGGAACATTATGAACCTATCTCACTTTGCAGGCAAAGGGATATTTCCATATGCTTGGATCAACAACGTATCCCATTTTTCAGTTTTGCGAAGGAAAAAAAACCAAAGATAAGGTCTTTCCTTAGGGTAAGGAAGCTGTCAGAAGCACAGCTAGGAAGGAGATCTCAAAAACTGAGCAGTGGGAAAGTTTTAAGATTGTTGTTTGACTCGCAGTCCAAATGAGCAGTTGTTTGTCAGTTGTGAGTACAATTGCCTAAAAAGAAATCTGGCAAAGGGCATCCATCTACAGTACCTGGCAAGGAAAAAAAAACATATATATATTTGACATGAAACAGACGGGTATTGCCCTTATGCTGTACTTTTATCATCCAGCACATCTAAGAGCAATCTGAATGCAAATGTGACTTCTGTTTGCATGGAGGGCTGAAAATAGCTGGATGCAGGTTACAGTTACGGGCACGCGGATATCAGAAAGCCTCTAACCGCATCCTGTTACAATTAATGGTCTGTGTTCATACCGCTTCACGCTGTGATGCCCTCAAATATCACAAACTAAGCAGAGTCGAGCAGGATCATTATGAGGAAAGGAGAGCTCTGAAGAATCCTCCTATGTTGGCAGCACGGCTCGCTCCGAGCTGGCGTCATGCTCATTCCCAGCACAGCCCCAGGCCAGGCTGCTGTGCAGGGGAAAACTAGAAAATACACAACCTGAGACCAAAATACAGCAGTCTGAGATTTTTTTTTTTTTTTTTTGAAGAAGGAGGGAAGGGATTTTCATCTGTTCCCTTTATCATGTTTTAGTGCACACAGCTCCAGCATCCTGGTATTTCCCTCGAAAGGTCAGGCTGGTCCCCTGCTGGGGAAGAACTTTGCTCCTCCCTTGGGAGCTCCTCCTAGGTTTAAATACCACCATCTCTTCCCCCTTAGATGGAGGTGGGAGCTGTGACACCTGCAGGTGAAGGGCAAGGAGCACTCGGTATGGTATGAGCAATGATGTGCAACTATTTTCCAAGAAGAATTGTCTTAGGTCTTGTTTTGGAAAATGCACCCCATAGAAATGTCAAATAGAGCATTCAGTAATCAGAAGGATGTTTAAGCCAGCCTCACAGATCTTTAACATCCACAGAATTCAGATCCTGAAAGGTGAGGGGTGACTGTGCCCCCAGCACTGCACTATTTCCTTCTGGGTGCCAAAAGCCCCAGTTTCTCAGTGTCTTTTTTTCCCCCATTTCAAAACCGTTTTGCAGAGGTATCGGGACATCTCTAAGACTTAATGACCATGACATTCACTTTTTTTTTTTTAGCAAGATTCCCCCCCCCCTTCCCTTCCTTTTGTGGGAGCAGGAGGAGGCTGGATGGTCTCTTGTTTACAGTCTCGTACAGTGGGCTCTTTCGCTGCCAATGCCACAAATGATGTCATTTGTTTAGAGGGAGACGGACTATTCAAAATGCCAAATGTAATTAGGATCTCTACTTTCAATTGTGTTTCACAAAACACTGATGGTGAGAAATGGCTCCTACCTTTTGAACTTTCAGACTAATGGTGGGAGCCTTCCCCTGAAAGGGCTGTCAGCAAAGGTTCCAACAGCAGGCGAGAAGGGATTTCACACAAAATTTGCAATTCTCCTCTGAATTTGGAAAATTCATAAGCTTTCAGCCAGGAGGGTGATGATATCACTGAAAATAACTCCTCTCCTGGGTGAAAAAAAAATCCATCATTAACCCCTGGAGATTGCAAGAGCAGAGGATCTGCCTGCTTCAGGTCCTCCAAGTCTGGGAGAACTGGGGCTGAGCCTGGCCAGATGTTGCCAGCTGGTCTGGAGCCAGCGTACTGGGATCCTACTCCACCCATGACACTTAGAGAGAAACAAAGGGTGTAAAGGGTGTGTTAGGGACAGGAAGAGGCGTGATGCTTGTGACTGTACTCCAGCTATTCTCCACTGTCAGAAGCCCCCTGAGGGAGGAGGTGGGAGGAGGAGGGGAGGAAGGCCAGGAGCAGATGGCATTAATTTAGCACAGCCCAAGGCTGCTGCACAATATGCTGAAGCTTGGTCCTCGTTTAGAATCAGCCTGAAAAACTGCAGCCTCATGCTTGCAAGCTGCCCTTTTACCCGTCGTGCAAGGAGAGGAAACCTGGGCCGGTCCTCAAACCCACCTAGCGAACTTCCAGCTGACAACCGTCAGATGATGCGAGCATCCAGAGAAGCTCTGGGGGCCCATCCCAGCGCCTGCTGACGTCAATGAAAACCTTTCTGTTGACTTCAATAGAGTCTGGATCAGGCCCCTGGTTTCTAATTGCAAGCATACATGGTTCCTCTCCTTCCTTCTTCTGACCAGAGATGGTAAAAAAGTGTGCGAGACATCTGCTCTTCAACAAATAGCTTTGGCTATTCAAGCACCTTTCGTATCCCAACGAAGGGAGCACATAACCGGAGTATTGTCTATGTAGACGCTGTTAGACTTAGGGTATGTGTTTTATTGTGATTTCGTTTCAGCGTATTTGGCATTAAGAACGCCACTTGTCACGGTAGCTGGCACTGCTGTGCACCGTGGTGTCCAGCCCTGCCCTCTTCTCTCCCCTCCTTCAGCAAGGGGCTGCTTCTCAACCTGCTGTTGAACTATGAGCTGTCAAATTCATGGCCAAGCAAGCAAGCCCAAAGGGTGTGTTTTATTTATTCTCTATTCACGCTGTAATTGTCACCCCTGTAACTCACAGGTCCTATCTGTTCTGAGAAAATGAGCGCAGGTCGCCCACCAGCGAGCCCAGCCTGTGATCTGGCAGCTTCGTATGGATGGGAAGAAGCTGAACCCAGAACCTTCCTGCTGCCTCTGATCCTCCAGCACCAGCTCCATGTCCCCCTTAGACTGTCTCCTTGATCCTCTGGAGTCGTCCCACCACCTCTTCCAGGGATTTCTGTGCAGGTTATTTCAGGATACGGACCCTCGAGAGAAAAGGTGATGATACAGCACCTGGGTGCTGACCATACACTATCTTTTGCTGCTGGTTTTCGTGTTCTGTACATTCCCGTGGGATTACTTTTTCTGTGTTGCCTCTCTTCCATTGAGCTTGTCAATGCAAATCAGTGCTGGGATGTTATTAATTTTCTTCCAGCTGATAAAATGTCTGTGAGGCAGGAGGGAGCACGAAGGCTGGTCTGTTTCCTTTAAACACAAGCTGCATACACCCAACAGTTTTACCCTGCAGCTCACGGTTATTCCCATAATAAATGGATCAGTATAAGAGATGCTGATTTTATTTACAGAAAGTGGGAAAAAATGTTTTCTAAGATTTTTTAGAAAATTGAAACAAAGCAAAGGGGTTTGTTATCAAAACCATGGAACTGATGAAAAAAACAGGCTACTGTGACTTTAATGCTGATAAATTTACTGAATCACTTTTGCAAGCCCCAGCCACCACGTAGTATTCCTTAAAAGGGCAGCCTAGATTCACGGAGCAGAACTTTCCCAAAATTTTCTCCTTATTTTGTGTAAATTTGCCATCATGTAGGAACCTTGTTTTTGTTCGCTACAGGTTTTGAGGCTAAAGCTTCCTTTCAGCTCTTCCCATTATAGTAAATCAATGACGATTCAGCTTGAGGACAGATTCAAAACGTTTTGCTGCCCTTTTAAAGCTTTTTGGCATTATTTTGGTGCTAGCACTTTAGCTTGTACATCTATGCCACTGAACCCATATATCCATCTATTTTAATCAGTCCTGAATCTCTTTTTTGCTGGGTCAATAGGATAGCATTTTATTGCCATTCTTAGGATATATTCTTAGCCAAGGGTGAAAAAAAATTTCCCAGGTCAAGTTATAAAGGGAATATTGTTAATGAACTTTGTCTTTAGGACTTCTAAATCGGCACAGAATTACTGAGAATTAGAAAGAGGGTTCTCATGTTTCCCATTACTGTGCAGGGTTCATAAGTCAAGTTCACTGCCATCTTTTTAGAAGAGCAATGGACTGATTTTAAATCTTTTTTTTTTCCCCTCTGCTTATTACTTTAGGGACAGAAGATGGGATGTGAAGCTTGTCATTGCATGTGAGTAACCTGGTATCTGTTGTAAAGCCTAGACTGCAGCTAATACGATGGATCGGGTGGGAAGCAGAGCTTTGGTTTCAGTGCAGGGTGGGCATGAGACCACCAATTTCATGTGATGGGAACAGCCTGTGACTCCTGGCAAGGTCCAAGCCAGCACAGTGCTCTGTTTTCTGTACCCCATGACCCTGCTTTCTACAGCTGTTGGACACCAGCATCCTGGGACTGGAGATGCTGAGCGGAATGATGAGCCTTGCACAGAGTGCTCCAGCCTGGCCAGGTCAGGATTTACTCAGCAGACCCCTGGATGGACTGATGCTCCTGATACTACTACCAGGAGGAGCATCAAAGTGCACGGTCTCAGCAGGGCAGCTCTGTCTCCTCCCTGGCTGTCAGCAGGGTGCACAGTGAACTCCTTTCCTTTGCAAGAGGTTCGCCCCAGATGCCGTGGTGGGGCTAGCCTTTGTTCCAGGCAGAAAGCTGGTGTAGGACCCACGTCCTGGAGGCAGGGAGGAAGGAAATCCTAAGGAAGCAAGATTAACAACACTTGGAGTGATGACCGAAGCCTCAGCCTGCCTCCAGTCAGCACGTGTCGTGCTCACTGTGAGCGGGGCTTAGGGCAAAGCGATAACAGATGCTCCCCATTTAAGTATCGTGAAGAAATTGCTCATAGATTTTCAACTTAACATTCTAGAATTCAGTGTTTAGACTGTTTTTAAAGGTGGACATCTGGGGGAAAATATCATGTCATGGCTTGTTTAAGAAATGTTAGCGATGAGCACAGGTCAGTGCATAAGGCAAGGGAACGAAGGCTGTACCACTGCTGATGCATCGTCCCCGTTTGATGGACCATCAGAGTTGGTGGCTTTGGCCAACCCCCAAGAGATTTTCAAAGAAAACCCAAAATAAAGTTGAGGTAAATCTGAAGGGCATTAAGCAGGCTGAGAAGACATTGCAGAGTTTTTGTGACTTGAATTCATCTTCTGAGTATACAAAATCCTTCCATCGCTGATGTACTTGTTTCAGAGAAGAAGGAGCTTTGAGAGGAGGAAGATGCCCATTCCTCTTCTCCTTTGCTGATGCTCCATCCTTGACCTATGTCACAGTCCCTTCCAGGCAGGGCCACTCGCTCAGGCTAAATGACCTTTGCATATTTGATATTGTGAAAGGAGGTTTGGGGTGTTCAAGAAAATGAACTCATCAGAGATGTTCATTAATCAAAAGCTTGGTGCACTTTTTTATTTTTATTTATTTTTATTTTTATTTAGCTGAATGTGTAATGAGACAAGTTCTAGTAACACAGTAAAAATGGCAAATCTGACATTTTCTGTGTTGGAAACATCAGAGCTGTTGACAAGAATTTGAAGATTACCAGTAAAAGGGGGGCAATGGGGACCACAGATGTTGTGGGGTTTGACACTGCTTTGCCCTCTGCCTGTGTAAATTCTGACACATTCAGTCTCCAAAAAAATCACAGAAGAGACAAAGGTGTCAAAGTTTGAGATAAAATCAATACCCAGGTGAAAAAAATGCAAATTTTGGAAAACAAAGGCAGCAAAACACTGAACGAAGGTAAAAACTCTTCGCTAACATTTGGCCTCAGATCCCTGGAAGAAGTTTGATAACTTAATACAGAGATGTTCTTGTTTGTTGCTTCTCTCCAATCTTTCACGGTCATTCGAAAGTTAAAACAGATCCTCCTCCTCCAGACAGTCGAGTACAGTGAAAGCAGCTTGTCACTAAAACATGCTTAAGAATGTTTAAATAGAAATATGTAGAGTAAAGAAGGAACTATTCACGATGCATCACTCCTCTGACAGGCTCTGGAGTTATTTCACCCTTCAACACAAGTGCTAAAACATAATGGAATCCCTACTGAGTGTTTGCATGCCTACCAGAACAGAAAAAAAAAAAAAAAAGCCTAACAAAATGCCCAGTGTGCCCCTAACTATGAGCTTGGATGAGTAAGGAGGCCAAGAGAAAACAGTGGCACTGTGGGAAATAGTTGTGGCGAGGGAAAGAAACAATAACCGAAAGTGATAAAAATGGATGATTCTCGCGCAGCCACGCATCCGCCCGGGAAGCGCATTGTGCCCCTTGTAGTGGAGGACAATCTGCAAGCAGAGCATCCATATAGACTATGTTGTGTTTTGTTGTTTGGTATTTTTTTTTTCTCTGCTACCATAAAGAATTTTAAAATACATTTTTTTTTTTAAAAAAAAGACCTCCAGTTGGGAAAAGAGGCTGTTTCTGGTCCTTTTGGTTACCAAAATGGCCATTCAGCTTCTGAGCAAGGCTGTGCAAGAGATACTCAGAATGCATCATTTTAATCTGTTCGTTTTCGCTACTAATTTAACCGAGAACATGAAAGGGGTGCAGGCGTAGCGCTGCAGTGTGCAGAAGTGGGGCACTAAGTGGTGCATTAACACAGAGCTGAATTCTGCCGTCGTTAATCAGGCCCTATTCAGAGAGCAAGCAGCCAGGCTTTTCCCTGCATAAAAAAACCCCATATGACTTGGCCTTTAATATACAATAATCTCATTTAAATTTTATTGAATTCACTGAACTTTCTGAACTCGGAGTGGTTGCTCAGGTACACATTAATGGTGAACCAGCTGTAAATGATAATTTGCTCCAAAGAAGCTATTAACTCACTGCTTTTTTTTTTTTTTCCCTCTGATTTCCAGCACAGATAGAAAGCACTTCTGAAGCCTCACATCCTATTTGATGTCTAAATGCAAAGAATCTAGGAAGAATCCTCCTGAATTATTGTCATTTACAACAAGGAAGTGAACTTTTACAGAGGTCCAAAAAGCTTTCTGTCTTCAGAAGCTGGGATGGTTTAACTTTGTTCTCCCTTTGCATTGATGTAGCTTCATAACCACCCAACAGGAAGCGACGGTTAGTGTTGTAAAACTGGTGGAAATAACAGGATTATCTTTGACTAACCACAGGTTTTTCCATGTCAGCCTGAAATCATTCTGCCCCTGGACAGATTTTTTTTTTCCTTTTAGAAGAAAGGACTAAATAATATATTTAGGGCTTATACATGGCATTACGCTCTTCTCGGTGCAAAGCCTGTGAAAGTGGAAAGGAGGAAAGGCAGGCAGGGGAAGCAATCAGCCAGAGACAGACTTCTGCCAACCAAACTTCTTCCAAATTTGTAGATTTAGATCTGGACCCAGGTTGCCCAGAGAAGCTGTGGATGCCCCATCCCTGGAGGGGTTCAAGGCCAGGCTGGATGAGGCTTTGGGCAACCTGGGCTGGTGGGAGGTGTCCCTGTCCATGGCAGGGAGGTGGAACTGGATGGGTTTGAAGGTTCCTTCCAACCCAAACCATTCTATGATTCTGCGAAACCAGATATTGCTTCAAGTTAGAAAAAGGTACTTGTCAGCCAGGTGAAAGGTAGGACCCGGGAAAGCCACCCTACTCAGCATTTTTGATGTCCATAAATTTTGGAGCCACCACCAGCAGTACCAACATGTTGTAATTTGAGAGAAAAACCCCAAGTGCTCATTGCAAGCTTCTCATAGTGTCACTTCATGATCACTCATCTTCATTTCCTGCAGCACTCCTGGCCTGAAGGAGGGAAACTCCACTTTCCTTCCACCTCTCCGGGCTGGACAAGCTCCCTGGGGTGTGTGACGGTGGGAGCGATGGCTCTGCCATCTGCTGGGGACATCCTCCAGGGAAAGGGTGGCAGCTTAGGTGTTGGCACCCACAGCGCCCTGGTTGTACCCACAGCCACCTTCCAGTTCAGAAATGAGCCGCTGGTGGCAGCTTCTGAGCTCCCTAAACTGGTTGTGAATCACTCAAAACTTTTCAAAACTCTTGGTTTGGAAGGTACCAGGTTTCCTGTCTGAAGTTCTCCCAATATCCGTTCAGCATTGTTGTTCTTCCCGCTAGGAATATTTTTTCCTGTGTCTGAAAATAATTCCAGCAATGTTCACCAGATAAAAATGGAAGTATGCTACATGTGTTCAATGTATTTTTTTATACCAAGTCTTTGTTAATATCACTATTCATAGAAGTAATCGTATGGAAAACAGAAATTCCAATTTTGCTGGATTTGCTTTTGGTCTGGTTCCAATAACAGTGTTAGAAAATCCTGAAATTTATTTTATGTTAATTGAAGTACCTGTGACAACATAACACAATTTATTTCCTTTACAATTGAATGGGGTAAAATTGGCATTATGTCCGTTCTCAATTTGCATCAGGAATAGTCTAGCCAGGGGTGTAAGCTGGTTTATGTTCAAATTGTTCTTTTCCTTCTTTTTAAAACAGTCACTTCTCTGGTGAACAGATCAAATCTTAATGACATTTGAAAGGGGTTTTTTTGAGCCATATAAGACTTAATAAAACCATAATTTTGCATTTTACTGCTTCGGTGGGGAAAAGCTGTTAATTAGGAGAACGATGGTAAAGAAAACTGCTTTTTGGCTTTGCATACCAACTGGTTTATTCTTCTTATAAACAATTGGTCCCACTTAATGACCAGACCATACTGTATTTACTAGCTACCGCCAAGCATTCCCAGACCTCCTGGCTTTATGTCTGTGAAACACTTGCATATTATGATCTCACTTCATGATACAGAATCTCTCTATTCAAGTTTATACATGACGTGGAAAGCCTTTGAGATGTACTCCGAGGTGTAAAATTAGTGTAATTCCCCTGGAATGAAAGAGACGTGCCAACTTCTATCAAGTGAAGTTATGGCCCACAATGTCTCCAAAAACTTTTGCTTTTGTCTAGCAAACAAGCAAACAAACGTTCTTCATTTCAATGGCAAATGAGTCTTATGTCTCTCCCTGCTCAGGTACAGGAGGAGATCAAAGATCAAATATCTTCTCGCAAGGCAGCGTTTCACTACCAGACAATTAATGTGATAGTATCAGGGAAATGAAAATCTATTCCATGCCTCGGTGTTTCCCCTCATGGACTGGAAAGCGACTGGGTTTATAATTTTCTGTCTTTAGGCAAAGAGGTAACTCTTATTTGCATGTTTGTCAGTTTGTGCTTGAGAGTACGAGATTTACTTCAAAACAAGCTCAGCCAGCTAAATGGAACGCCGATGGTCTTATTATCCTGAAAAAGCAAAGCACTTAAGCCCATGATTAAAATGAAGTTAATTGAATTTAAGCGTGTGCTTAAAGTAAAGTGTAACCATAAAAACTTCCCTGAAAAATGGGAGATTATTCTCATGCCTAAATGTAAGCACTAATCAAGTATTTTCCTAAAATCGAGGTTTATAGCCTTCTGTCAGCAGTTCCAACTATCCCACTAATAAATACTGGCACCAAAATCAGAGTTTTTCTAATAAATTTGTTCGACAGAATGAAGATGAAGGTGCTGCTCATATAATAAATTGGCAGAGGAGGTTTGAAACAAGAATATAAATATGAAAAGCTGGGTGTGATGAGTTCTGTATAAGAAAGGCAGGAAAGAGCTTATTTCAAGCTGAATTGTGTGGCTTTCTGAGAAACACATCCGTGATAATGCAGAATAGAAACACCTCCTTGTTCCACGAAACCCCAAAATATCAGTATTTAGGTGGTAGTGGGAACTCCAGTGCAACTCCAACTGCTCTGTGTTTTTACACCCGAGATCCTCTGTATCAGGTCAGTCTTTGGAATTCAGAAGTGGGGGTTGAATTAAAAATTTCAGCTCTGAAGTTGCTGCTGATCTATCTGACTGATCGTGGACACGTGCCATTTTCTAGCTGAACCTCATTTTCTTTGTATTTCTAATAGGAAGGAAAATGCCTTTCTCTTAGAAGGTGAAATAATTAAATATTCATCAAGTATTTCACTGTCCTTTTGAGCTGGACCAAAGAAACTGGCCTAAATCTGTCCCTCTGGTATACATAAATTTGTTAAAATACCTTGTGAAATACCCTATGAAATACACTGCATTTTACTGCTACTTTGGGGAAGGAGGAGAATGGATAAATGGAAAAGTTCAGCTGCAATCCCATCTCATCACTGTCAAAACACAAGTTTTGGAAGTGACTTTTCCATTGGATGTTCCTCATTTGCATTACTGTTTTAAAAGGATTTTTTTTTCTATCAAAACACGGCTTTTCAAACTCCTCCCTGCTACAATTTCCCTTCACAGAAAATATTAAAAAGCCCTTTTTTTTTTTTTTTCTTCCTGTTGGGCATGAGGAGAAGTTTCCCATTATTGCACAGCTCTGGTATCACTGGAAGAGACCAGATGTGTGTGTCAAAACACAACGTTCTTTGTTGTACATAATGATATAAAAAATTGGATTAAAAGATACTCTATGGTTAAGTCAGTTAGTATCTGCGTTGGGCTCTGAGCTCTGCATAGCTGTGCTCCACCATCCTGAACCTTCACAAAATTGAAGCTTTTATTTAAAATACCTTTAATGTGGATTTCCTAGTAATAGTTTCTTAATGTAGATTAGAATAATGAACACATTTTTGAGTTACACAGTGTAAACTCCTTTGCTCTTGAACATATTGAGAAAGCCAGAGTGCTAGAGTAAAAAAAAAAAAAACAAAAAAAAATTCACAGATTTGTCCAGAAGGGTTTTATTCCTATTAGTAGAAGCATTTATATGTGTAATTTATAAATATGTAGTGGTATTTGCAGAATAGCGGAGAGGTATGACTGGGATATTACACAATTCAGAAAAAACACAGAATTGGTGATATTTTAGACACTAAAATATGACTGCACTGAGCTTCAGGATGACAATTCTCCTAACAGCAGGTGAAGAACATGAGTATGACCCCACTGGGTGGGATCAAAGGTCTGTGGAGCTCAGTGTCCTGCCCACAGCTGGAGGATGCCTGGAGGAAGAACGTGGGCAGAGGGCACGTGGTAACGGCACAGAACAATCGCCCAGCAACTTGCAGCCTTGGGACTCCCAGAGCCAGAGGTCGGTGTCTTTATATTTAGTGAACTTTAATGGGTTTTTCTTCTGTGAATTTGCTCTGTCATTGGTTTTGGTTTTTGAGCTCATGTAAACTTTTAGTACCCACAACGTTCCATGGCAGAGATTCGAACCCCTTATCACACTTTGTGTGAAGTGGGACCCATTCAGGTCACCCTTTTTGGCCTTGTCTGTACCCCTGCCAGACGTAGCATTGCTTTCGGAGATGGAGAACCAGCCCTCTGCATGGATCCACAGGTGCACGAGGAATTCACAGTGTCAGAGCCATCTTTGCTTTGCTTGCCATTTCTTTTGTAGCAATTCCTGACATTCAGCACAGTCCTTGGTGACCAAAAATGTATTCAACGCTCACCTTAAGCTATTATAAAATATTGTTCCTGAGTGATGATATGTTCGAGCATGTCATCTTGGATGTGACTTCACTCCCGTGTGTGCAACTTTACATTTACATTTACACCAAATTTCATCTGCCTTTGATTTCCCACTCAGTATAGCAAACTCTTTCTTCACACCGAGTCCTCATCTTCACATTCCTAGACAACTTTGTTATCCACAGATCGTCTCTCTGCCTTCTCCAGCTCGCTCAGCGATATGTTGAGCAGCACCAATGTGCAGACACTTGCCTGTGAAATTCCACTTTGCTCTGCTGTGACAAGTAACCAGGCACTGCCACTCCTTGCTGCCTTTCTTTGGAGCCATTATCCCTTCTTAGGAGCCCATTACCTCCCTTCCCCTGGCAGACTGTCTTCCCTCAGAAAGGTGGGAGACATTGTCAAGAGTCTTTTAGAAATCCAGGTGGAACCCATCAAGAAGAACATCATCTTTCTCACAGCTGACTGAATCCTTCAAAGAAATCCAGCAGTGATCTGCAAAGCCTGTCTTTCCTTTGACAAGCCAGGCTCGTCCTTCCCCGCTGCACGCCTTACGCAGGGTGTCTGAACCTTCCTTTCTACTCTTGGCTCAACTCTTGCCAGATAATTGGAGCTCTGACAAGGGAACTCAAGCTTCCGGTGTGAAGCAGACATGACGTTTCCCATAAACTGGGGTTTGAGAGGGTTGAGCTGATCGTTTAGACCCAACCCTATGCAGCCTCATGAAGACCAATGGCTCATGCTTAGAAATAATCATCATAATCTCATTATTTTAGTAATAAATGCTTTGACTCCTCAAGCATCTAATCTCACGAATTTTATGTTCTGTTTTAAGTGGTTCTTTGGGGGTGTGCAGCTCTCAGATCGTGCCTATTAACTGGACTTTGAAACCTCCATTAGCTGTTGTCAACAAGATTAATAAGCTTTTATGGTGTTTAGCTCAGTAGATGCACAGAGAAGGATCCATCTTTTGCAGGCTTACACTCTCATTTATAAATGTGACTCGATTTTTGACATCTCCGTATATACAGAGTGGTAAAATGCAAATACAGAAGGCCTGGTATGAGGATTATTCATATTTTATAATTGTATTTTTTACATTAAAATTGCTATTATCCTAATTAAACTGGCCCATTTTGAGGTGTATGTGTGCACAGACCTACCATCTGAATGCCCTAAATGTGTGTATATATATTTATACGTGTATATAAATCTATTTATATGCATTATATATGTATATACACATTTCTATCCATTAAATGCATTCAAACTGTGAGTATTCTTTTTGTGCAGAGAGTTCATGCAAAGGGTCGATACACCGTGATTGCAGTTGTTCCCATTTCGCAAACTAGATAAATTATTCACCGAAAGGGATCTGCCAGCTTTGGCAAAGCCAGGATTTACACCGGCAAAGCGCTTTTGATCTAGAGATCGTAGGAAAAGCCACCGCACAAAAGATGGCTGCGTTACATGGGGGCGCAGAGCATTATTACAGGATGAAGGAAGGAAGCAAAAATAGACTTGACACACAAGTATTGCCGAAAGTTTCTAAAGTGGGAATTTGAATTCTCTGCAGGCAGCTCGGGGTGTGCTGCTGGGTGTGTTACCCGATCCGGTCCCCGCGTCCCCGCGGGCTGGGGACCCTCCGCGCCGGGCTCCTCCCCAGCCGCCCTGCTGCCAGCATGCGAGGGAGAAATGGGAATCGCTTGGAAGGGAACTAGGGAAAAAAGAAAGGGTCAGAAAATGGAGCTGCAGTAATTTTCTGGAAGGTAAAGCTGTGTTCATTTGTTATTGGTTGGTTTGGGTTTCTTTTTCTTTTTTCTTTTTTTTTTTTCTTTTTTTTTTTTTTTAAGAGAGCGTGCCTGCCACTTAGTTTGTGAAGCTTTGAAGTACGTTTTGCAGCAGAGGGAAGGAGATTCGCGGAGATGGCGTCACGTTATAAAAGTTTCCAGATTTTACTGAGCTTCTTGTTTGTTTTTTTTTAAGGGGGGGAGGAGGGGGGAATTGTACGATTCGTAATGCGAGTGGGCAATGTGGCCAAGATCTAAATATACGCCTGTGAAAACAGAACCCCTGAGATAGCGACACCGATAGCAGAGGCTATTGTTAACTTTTGGGATTCCAATTAAATCCTGCAATGTCAAATATTTATTTAATTACTGGATAGAGAGCAGGAATTGTCTCTGACTACACTAATGGAGTCAGAATAATGCAGTAAGGGAGAGTTTTCTCCTACCCCCTCCTTCCAAATTTAAATAGCTATAGGCAAGTACAGGCTGGAATATGAACATTAAAGGACAAAAAGTTTCAGCTTTTTTTTTTTTTTTTAATATTTCAGTTGGGTAAACAAACTATATTGCATGTATTTTTCCGTATCTTCAGCTCAATCCAAACATAACATTCCAAAGGATAAAATATGTTACAAAATAAAACCGACTTCATGACAGCTGAACTTCTCCGCGGAGTCTAAAAATTATCTAAAAGCGCCTCGAGAATCCTAAATGTCATTCCCAAGATGTGGTGAATTGTAATTAGGGTTGTGAACTATTTTAGTGACAGTGCCTTCCATGGGGCCCAGCTCAGCAGCTGGAGCATTTAGGAATTTTTTTTTTTCCTTTACTGTGTGATATATGAAGGTGTTTAGACAGTAACAATAATCCTAATTTATTTCAGATTTGCAAAAATGTAACCAGAATTGAAAATATGTTGTTTGTCTTTTGATTTTCCTTTCTGTATTTCCTTTTAAAACATATGTCATAGGGCAGTGCTTAAAGAGTGGAAGAAAACTCATCAGCAATAAAATACTGAATGAAAAATTAATTTTTTTCATTATTATTATGAGAAAAAACCCCTATTTTGTGGTTTTCTCATCTTACTGGCTTCTCCACAAAGTTTTAATTTTTGTTTTAGAAAAAGATCCAGTTCCCTGTTCTCCTAGCAAAAAGCAAAGAATGGAAAATAAGATTTCTGTGGAAATTTAGCAAAGAGAGGCAAATAGCTTGCAACATCCTGTCCAAAACCTGCACTACACTGTGCCCAACAGCACTTCAATTTTACAATAGACATTATTATGCTTGTATATGCAGATCTTGATACTGGAGAGGAAATTATTAAACCCAACTATTTGGTCATGAAGGTGGAAAAAAAAGTTGTGTCCCTAAGTGTGCCACAAAATTTAAATAAATTGTAAAGGCCCAGCGTCCTGTCACTTGGGGACTTTGGCAGAAACACACCCAGAAGGAGAAAGTCAGGTCCTGTCGGTTCCTCCATGAGAAAGCTGGAGTAGTCTGCGTTGCCATCACTAATTGGTTTGTGTTGTGAAATCCTGAGGTGATAAAAGTGCTGTTAGAAAGTTGGCTTGGGAGTAATTAAGTGAAGGTCTAGCTATTAAAGCCCGATTTGTTACTCATAGGCTACACTCATCTGCTGCGTCTTCTCTGGAGATACAGATAACCTCCGTGTTCTTCTTGCTGGTCTAAGCCAAGAGTATCTGCGTAATGAGTGGAGAGAGATTTTAGCTATAGGTATTGTTCAGATGTATACAGTGGGAGGAATTACTTTTTTCCTAGTAGGTACAATTATTGTAATAGATCGCTTCTATTCCAAACTGTTCCTTTGTCCTTTCCTTTTATTTACATCCAGAGGAAATGCTGGAGGATGTGTAGCTTTCTTCATTTAATATTTAAAATACTGATTTTACTCATCAGCAAAAGGGTTTTTTTTAATTTTTTTTTAATTTCTGCTTCAGAGTGTTTCTGTTTGTTATATTCAAGCTTTTCCATAGAGTGGGTGTAACCAGAAGAAGAATTTGGCCCATAATGTGAACTAAATTTTCAGTGCTTCCACTATTTAGAGCTCCGTTGCGCTAAAAATAGTTTTCCTGTGGTTTTGGCCATGGAGCCACAAATACAAGTTTTCAGTGCACAGTTATTGTGGATGTTGGTTGCAACTATTGCTACAAGAAATGGAATTCCAGCTCATGACTGTGTCAGCAGATGATCATGTTGAGTGTGAAGCTGGTGTTAGATCTCCTCACTGTCCCAAAGCGAGAAGGCATCCCACCCAAAAATTGGGTCCATGCAGGCGATAACGTTGAAAAATACACCCAGGAGTCATCTCCATGTCTGGCTGACGGTGTGGGACATAAAACAAGTGGGATTAAATCTATCAGAAAATAAGTCATAATTTTGTTCATGGCTAATTTCAAGCAGCTTTCATAAAAGAAAAGGAAGTTAACTATGATGTTAGATTAATTCTCTTTCCATACTACTTTTTCTATCCCACTTCTCTGGTCCAGCTTCTCTGTTGTCCCCAGGTATTTGCTCTGTTGTTGCAAACAGCTTTTAGGAGGAAGGGGCTATCTTCCTTCTGAGCTTAGTAGTCGGTGTCAGACTCCAGAAAGTGTTCTTACAATGTGAGGTCATGTTCTGGAAACAGTTCAAAATCACGGATTTAGAAAAATGAGAGTACTACACTTGAGGGCAAGCTGGGAGATGGTCTAGAGCAACAGCAACACTGGAGGAATATTCAAAGGAACCATGCCATTTAAAATTCTTTTCTTTATCATTTCCCCTGTGAGAGCAGTGTGTTACTTTGTGTTAATCAGCTGGGACATTTTTTCCATTCCTCTGGGAAGGTTTCCACCCCCCGTTCCAAGCAGCAGATCGAATTTAGCAGTACTTTGTCCTGACCAGACTCTGGCCACAGGTGTCAATGGAAGAGGGTTCACACTCCGCTGTGGACTTTGCAATGGTTCTCAGGCAAAGTCTTCTCTTATTCATTACTTCTTATACGTCTGACTTCCTGCAGTGTCCTTTTTCCCTTCTTAGGGAAATTTGTATGTTTTTCAGACATTTATTTCTTGAATTGTGTGTTCAGTTTTGTACCCTTAGTTGACTCTCAGATCTGTCAAACAATATATTCACATTTTTATTTTGTAGAGTGTGAAAAGACACTGTTGGGCCGAACTTACAAAACCTTTACATAATGTCTTTCTTTCTAACATCTCCATAGATGTACCAGTATTCAGTTACATGTCTCATCTCATTTATTCTTCCAGTCTAGGAAGAAAAGTTTGCAGCTTTAAACTTGCTGGGAAGCATACTTCTGGCTTGCCTTCCCCTCCCCTGATCTACAATTTCATCTTAACATCTTATATCTATAGCTTCAGGAAACAAGACTAATTCTTTGGCCCCTTTCTCTGCACTGATGTTTGAGATGAGTCACCCACGGTACCCAGAAGTGTAGCTGTGACAATAACAGGGTACATAATTTATTTTCCTAGAATTCCAGGGTTGGAGCCCACACCACCAAGGGTCTGGTGTGATCTGTTTATTTGTATATAAACATTTTTAATATATTTCCTCCAGACAGTAATTTTTTTGTGTTTTGTTTTTTTTTTTTGCATTTTCTTACATACATGATGCCATTGCCTTCTTGTTGTGACATGGCCACCTACCATCTGTTGGGCTTCTTCTCAGCATGCTGTAAATTGGAGGGTTGTTTAAGAGAACCAAATGCCACCTCCCTTTCCACTCAGTGAACTCTGCTCAAACATAACACTATTTTTCTGCCTCAAAAATATATGTAAAGGTATGTATAGTATGTTAGCCCCTCCTTGGCCTTTCCCACCCTGAAACTTTTCAAATAGGGATGGCATGTTCCTCTCTTCACTGCCAAAAAAAAAAAAAAATAAATTCCTTTCTCAGTATTTCCCCCTTTTTCCATTTCTTCTCAGATGACAGCTGTGAGAGCAGAACTTGTTTGAGCTATCCTATTCATTTCCCCCACTTCTGTTTTTAAGCTAGATTTGGTTTAAATATCCGAGTCATCTTTCACACTACAGGAATTTTTTAACATAATTAGAAAGTGGCTTTGCAAGTGTTTAGTATGGGTAGAAACATGGTAACCGCTTTTTTTTTCTTTAAATTTCTCCCTCCCCTCCATCAATTTAGAAAGTTGATAGGGAATTAAGTTGAACAATGCTGTCACAGGAAGGCCAAAGCTTCATAATAAAGCAACTTTTTTCAAGACTATTTCCTTATAATTCAAACAATCTATTTGATTTTCAAACTATTCATTTCTAACCAAACAAAAAATCTTATGAAGAAATGTAGGGATCATATTCAAAATCTGGAGAGAAATATCAAAATAATGCAATTTAAGATACTTGTTGATCTTCATGGTTGCTTCTCAACCATGCAAGGCCTGACACAAACCGGTGGTAGTTTTTCTGTTGATTGTTTTGTACTTTGATCCTATTGTATGGTTATAGCTAGCTCCAACGTAAACATTTACAGTAATGCAGGTTTATGAGAAGGCAGGTTTGTGCCTTCACTGTCATTGGACTGTGCGCAAAGGAATGCGAGATTGTTGATCTTCATGGTTGCTTCTCAACCATGCAAGGCCTGACACAAACCGGTGGTAGTTTTTCTGTTGATTGTTTTGTACTTTGATCCTATTGTATGGTTATAGCTAGCTCCAACGTAAACATTTACAGTAATGCAGGTTTATGAGAAGGCAGGTTTGTGCCTTCACTGTCATTGGACTGTGCGCAAAGGAATGCGAGACAGGTACTTGGATTGTATGGTTATAGCTAGCTCCAACATAAACATTTACAGTAACGCAGGTTTATGAGAAAGCAGGTTTGTGCCTTCACTGCCATTGGACTGTGCGCAAAGGAATGCGAGACAGGTACTTGTGCTTTAGTTGACTTTACAAGGCAGGACCAAAAGTATAAACACGTGCAGTTGTCTCTGCAGAATCTGAGCACACCATTAATAATTAAAACATCCAGGTAAGCAGGAGGTTAGCTAGTCATTTCTCCTTGGATTATCACAGCTGCATGTCTATGTGTTGGAAAATCTAGGTCTGCAAATGCTAAAAGAGGATTGATAGTTCCATAACTTAATGAAATTAATGAATTTGTGAAATCACATGATTTCTGAAAACTGTTCAGGATGGCTTGACTCTCCTTGTTGCAAGCCTTTTACTGAACTTGATACGTTTTTAGAGTGGACCCACTGGAGCGTGGCACTAGAGATATAAATAATGGAAATCATGTAGGAAGTAGTGGTGAAAGTGGTGTGAATTTTATTGTGACCTTAAGGGTATGCAGACTTGACCATTAGACAGCCAGTGCCATTTACTCTGTCTTTGACTCTATCTCATTGACTAGAAAGAGATAACTTGACTTTAGACATTTGGGTTTTGCCCATTCAACATCACTCTGTGACAAAATGGAAAAAAAAAGAGGAAAACTATTTTTCAGCCAGTAGATCATATTTGTTATTACCATACTCCAAAACAGCATGTATATTGTGCTTAAGAATCACTGCTTTCTAAGGAGTAGCGTGCTGCAAGTGGACATGTCTAACTTGCCTGTAGTTCTAAATTGAGGACATTCTGAAAAACTTAATTTCGGAAAACTTACACTTTTCCTTGTCCTCTCTCATACACTTGCATATACACTTTCAGCTTTACTCACCACTGGAATTCTAAAAGCTTCACAGGAGGAAGCTCATCGGAGCTCTGTGTTGTAGCTTCATCTGACAGTATACAACTGTTTTGTAACTTCTCAATAAGAGAACATTTTGTTTTGTAGAGGCACGACGGCTGGCACATGAACAACACCTAAAATCCCTGCTGCCAATTTGTTGTTTGTTACTTGGTTTATTAATTAAGTTACACAAAAGATTTGGAAAAAGACCAACCGTTTTTTTGTCTCATTTTTTGGACTGCTTGGCCAAAGCAGAACAATTGGTGGTGCAGAGATACATAGGAGTCCCCAAAGGTTAGCTCTGTTCTGTGACTAAATTACACCAAAGCCTTGCTCCTCCACCGCTGTCATGAACTTCAGTAGAGACATCCTGTTGGGCTATTAACTGACCTCTGTATAAACCTGATCAGAGCACACTGGTGCTAAAAACTTCTGTTTACATCAAAAATAACCAAGAGCCACCTAGTTTTGAACCAGAAAGCTCAAATATATTTGAAATTGAAACTTCAATTTGGATAACCTGGTATTTTCCTATTTCTACAAACTTTTTCTTTTTCTTTTTCTTTTTCTTTCTTTTTCTTTTTCCTTTTTTCTTTTTCCTTTTTTCTGTTTTTCTTTTTCCTTTTTTTTTTGTTATATGTTTTACCCTTAATTTAGACAGATAAAACATGGGGTTTCATGTAGTTTCTTTTTAGCTTAATTATATATGTTTTGGATATATACATATATCCATCTCTATAAAATCACTTTTCATTACATTTGCTTGTTTCTAACATTTTTTTCCGAAAGGAATTTATTTGATAGCAAGATTCATCCGGCATGCCAGGCACAATTGGTATGCCAGATTTTTAACTGCTGCAAGCTGGTGTAGTTACATATCCCATAACAGAGATACAAATGTATGTACAAAGTATAATTTTGCCCCATGTATCCGTTCCTACGTATTTTTGCCAGAGGAAGAAACACTTCTGTGGGAATTTCCGTAGAGGACCGGACTAGGATTCAGTGAAGTTCAGCAGCGTGCCTGAAACAGGCTGCGAACGTCCTCCTCTGAGGAAGGCAGCCGTTGGTGTATGAAGTAATCTTCCTGTAGGAAAAGTTTCCTCTCAAAATCACTTTGCAGGCTGAAGTGTGAAGTACTTTCCCCCAGTTGTGGATGTTCCCATTGCTCATATAAAGACATAAGTCTCGATGCCATCAGAGTTCAGGCCTCAGCAGCACTTTGTGGGGAGCAGTTCCACCTGCTCAGGAACCGAGCGAAGAGGAGCGGAGCTGAACGTGGCTCAGCCTTCCACGCGTTGTCGCTCTACGGTATCTTGTCTTTTTTTAAGGGAAATGAGACTTCGCCAGTCCTTCCCCACAATGGATAACTTGATTTTTATTATCCATTTCAATGGAAGTAAGCACATTCTTTAGATCTAGCAGAAATTTAGGTGTCTGGAGTGTCAAAAGTCAGGAAAACATTCTGATGTCAAGTCATGGCGTAGAACCCAATTCTTCTTTAATTTACCTTCATATCAATCAATTTATTTAGTTAAAAATGACAAGAAACAAGCAATTATGCCTGTAGCACGTTTAATCAAGGTGAGGCGGTGTTGTGGCACGTTGGAGGTGGTTTTGGTTGGTACCTCTCTGAAACTTTCTTCTGTGCCGTTCACAAAATAGTGTTGAGGAAATAGTGGTCATTTCCACGTCACGCGATGGGGATAATTGTGAGAAAAGTGGGAGTTTGTCCCATATTGGCATTTATGAGTATGAAAATCCTCATCCATACAGTCCTTCCTAAAGCTATTCCTAACTCTGCTAGCACATTTTATTGAAGTTTACCGCCTGGTTTTAGTAATTTCCTATGAGACGCAGCCACCTGAAGGTCCCTCAGCACTGTGGATAAAACCCAACCGATGCCTCACGCCAATCCCCAAGTGCGATGGCCAAGGCCGGTGAGCTGGTGTCAGCCATGGGGAAGGCAGCCCAGGGCACCGGGCAGGGGAAGGTGCTGGATCTCAGCCCCAGCAGCACATCAGCACCACAGCTTGGCC
>NW_010123289.1:30525-30819 GCF_000699245.1 Pterocles gutturalis
CAAGCTTGGCCTTCCCCCGCCGGCCGCCATTTGGGGCCCAGAGGCGTTCCCCGTGAGGGGGTCACTGTGGGACCGCGCTCAGTTTGAGGAAATTTTTTTATTTCTCCCTCTTGGGGTAAATTACATTTCCGACAACGAACTCTAAACATCTCGCTTTTTTGTTTATTTCACTCTCTTTTGCGGGTACAGCTTTGATTCCCCGAGGAACTTTCCTCCCCGTCCCCTCAGCCCTGCCCGCGCTTCCCGCCTCGGCCACTTCCCCTAGCGCCAACGCGCATGCGCAGTCGCCCGGCC
>NW_010123290.1:0-2177 GCF_000699245.1 Pterocles gutturalis
TGAGGGGAAGGGATCGGGAGGTGCTGCAGGAACCCCGGACCGGGCCAGGGGCTGCAGAGGTTTGGGGAAACCTCCCTGAGCAGACCTCTGGGTGCCTCCGTGTGTCCGCTGCAGGATGAACGTTGGCGTGGCGCACAGCGAGGTGAACCCCAACACGCGGGTGATGAACAGCCGGGGGATCTGGCTGGCGTACGGGATCTCCGTGGGAGTCCTCCACGTTGTTCTCCTCAGCATCCCGTTCTTCAGCGTTCCCGTGGTCTGGACGCTCACTAACGTCATACACAACCTGGTTAGTCAGAGCGTGGCCCGCCGTTCTCCCGGCGCTGGAGAGCACGCAGGCCAGCGGTCCCTGGTACGGCTCCGCATCCCCTGGCTGCGAGGAAGCCCCTGGTTCCTGCAGGGCCCCAAGGGAAGGGCTGGGGGTTGGCGCTGCAGGCAGGCTGTAGCTGGTGGAAGGTCATTAGCTCGGGGAACGGCCCAGCACACGTTTCTGTCGCAGCAGCAGACTGTCCCGGGCTTGCTTTACATCTCCTCCTACCTTGAAACCTGCAGGTCATGTACGTGCTGCTGCACACCGTGAAGGGGACCCCATTTGAGACCCCGGACCAGGGCAAGGACCGCCTCCTCACGCACTGGGAGCAGATTGACTACGGGACGCAGTGCACCTCATCGCGCAAGTTCCTCAGCATCTCCCCAGTAGTGCTGTGAGTGCTGCCGAATGAGGCGGGACAGCGCACGGGGGCCTCAGGAGGGTGGCCAGTGTGACCACCAGGCTTCTGTCGGCACAGCCAGCCTGGCATGGACGGGGCCTGGGGCTGGAGAGGGTTCCCCAGTGGCAAGGTGCTCGGGAAACACCAGCGAGGCGCCTGAAATCCCCCTGACACCGGCGAACAGGAGGATGAGAGCAGCGCAGAGAACACCTGGGGTCTCTCTCTCTCCCCCAGGTACCTCCTCACCAGCTTCTACACCAAATACGACCCCACGCACTTCGTCATCAACACAGCCTCGCTGCTCAGTGTCCTCCTGCCCAAGCTGCCCCAGTTCCACGGCGTGCGGGTCTTTGGCATCAACAAGTACTGAGGCCCAGCGCGTGCGGCGCTTCCAGCAGAGCTGGGGACGCCGGAGCGACGCAAGGCACTGGCTGGAGAGCAGGGGTGAGCTGTAAGGAGGGCTGGGCACAGGGCAGGGGCTGCGCTGGGGTTTAGCCAGGGTTTTAGCCAGGTTCCTCCTCTCAGAGGAGCTCCTTGATGGGGCTTCAGCTCTTTGAAGATAGCGAAGAGAGAAGCGCAGCTGAGCGGTACGAGCAAGCAGTCGCGTCACACACACCTTTCATTTGAGCTAGCCTCCATGTAACCATGCAGAAAGCACTTACAAGGGGAGAACTGCTGACTAGTGGGAAGAGTTGTACACCTACACCTCCCTTGTCCTCACGTTTTCTGTGTTTCCACCATAATAAAAAACTTAGTGACCAGAGCGGAGTCCGTGTGGTGGGACCAGCCCACCCCTCTCCTCACAGACCGGCCAGACTCCTTCAAAATGTACTTTTAATTTAACAAAAGTGATAAGAAAAAGTTACGCTACCATTTAAAACCCAGCTGCTCCAGTCTGCGAGTACAAAAAGGTTCATGAAAAGCAGTTGTGGCCTTGAACAGACGTTCTGGGGTGTTTTCCCTGCTGGGGACTGGCGTAGCCGCTGTGTCCCTGCCCAGGGAGGTGCACGTGTCTCGGCAAGAAGCACTCAATACAACTCAAAAAGATTTCAGCAGCTGGTAACCAGTTCCTGCCTCCTGATTCGTCTTTTTAAAAAGAATAATAATAACCTCCTGCTTGTCCCCGGCACCAAGGGAAGGGACGAGGGTCCCTCGAGCAAAGCTGAGCAGGAAAAGCAAAACCCGCACGGGCAGGGACGCTGGTGTCCTGGCCACGCAGCACCGTGAGGACGAGGGGCACAGCTAACGTACACGGATGTATGAACAGAAAAGGGATGTGTGCAGTCATGAATAAATCTGTACCAGCAAAAAAAGGAACACACTGCTTAAAAAAAACCAAAAATATGCAAACAGCACTGGCAGAGGCTGCCCAGCAGCAGGTCCTCAGAGAGGAAGGGGCCCACAACACCAGGGCCGGCCACAGCTCCCCTCCCTACAGAGCAGCTCCAGCAGCTGCGTCCCTGTGTC
>NW_010123290.1:2210-2425 GCF_000699245.1 Pterocles gutturalis
GTTGCCAGCCGGTCCCTCTGTCCCTTGGTCCGTCCTGGCCCCACCGCGCTCTTTGGAACAGGCTGGCTCCACCACCCAGCTCCTCCCACTCGCCTCTGCCCACAAACTCCCTGGTTGCTCCTAAATACAGAGATTACTTTCTCTTTTTTTGTTAAAAAAAAGAAAAATAGATTGTGTTTTTATTCGAAAGAGCCCTTTTCACGCCCGGCAGAGCC
>NW_010123291.1:0-24397 GCF_000699245.1 Pterocles gutturalis
ACCAAAAGTTAAAGCATGTTGTTAAGGGCTTTATCCAAATGCCTTTTAAACACTGACAGGCTTGGGGCATCGACCACCTCTCTAGGAACCCTGTTCCAGTGTTTGACCACCTTCCTGGGAAATAAATGCTTCCTAATGTCCAGTCTAGACCTTCCCTGGTACAGCTGTGAACCATTCCCATGTGTCCTGTCACTGGATCCCAGGGAGAAAGGATCAGCACCTCCCTCTCCAGATCCCCTCCTCAGGAAGCTGCTGAGAGCAATGGGGTTGCCCCTCAGCCTCCTTTTTCCCAAATCAGACAAGCCCGAAGTCCCTAGTCACTCACAGTACATGTAGTCAAATGTGTAATGAAATGATGATATCTCTTTGCAATCATCCTTATCCACGCTGGATAAAATGAACTTCCCATTAATAATATTGCAAGCTTCATGCTGTATAGGACTTTAGAAACATTATATATTTTTGCCTTGATTTGAAGAGAAAATTACAGTTGTCCCACATAAGGACGTAAGTCAGAATAAAAGTTTTGTATCCCCAGCAGCCCAGTTTCAGGGCTACTTTTTAAACAGCACAGACATTTTGGGTGTGATTCAGGTGCTAAAAGTATGCATCCATTACCACTTTAGATGCCTTAGCATATCCAAGATATTGACATACTGCTAGCAAATATGACACCAAAAGGGAAACTACGAACTTCTCGAGCATTTAAAATGACATTGGAGAACAACATTTAGGCAATTAAATCCTACCTTATAGATTTCTTCTATGTGTGTTACAAAAATCTGAGTTGCTGAATCATAACTTACGTTTACATGTTTTCCCATCATTACGAAGCCTGTATCCTTCGAAACACTGACAAGTATAAGATCTGTCGCCATTTACACACAAATGTTCACAGCCATGATCACTCAGAGCACAATAGTCAACTCCTGCAGGAGCAATTAAAATTATTTAAAACAATTAACAAATAATGAATCAATTATTCTTCATCTCTAGTATTTGCATGGCATACAAGCAAGTAAATATAAATACATTGAACTGCTTAAACAATAATCCAGTTCCTTATCTGATAATGTATGTATAGCTTCAACGAAATGTAAGAAGACCTTGTGGTGTACTTTCCATTGGTTGCTTTAGGCAGAGTTGAGAAATCATACTTTCCTATGCTTAACATAGCTGAATGGAGTCCACCTCTCAGTACTTACAAACTGAATTTAAAAAAAAAACAAACAACATAACAAAACACTTTAGCAATGATTTTAAATAAAACCGTGACAAAGACACAAAAGCTACCTTGTGAACATTCTTCTTTAAATACAGCCTCTAAATGTCCCGATGGAAGGGGGCAGTTCCCAGAACTCACTTGTGTGCCTGACCCAGCAAGCAGAAAACCTCTCAGGGACCTCTGTGGGCTTTGGCTTAGACTATTCAAGCTTTTGCAAAGGACTGGATATGACAAGTACTATCAAATATGGTCCATTTTTAATCTCAAATATCCTAAGTATTTCTTCTCTATAATACAGAGACATAGGACCCCTGGGATCCTGCAGGCAGCACTACTGTCTATTGGCTACATATACACTGTCACTGGTTTTTTTTGTAATTAGTTGTCAGAGTAGAAATCTGTTTGCTATTCAGGTGTTCCCACAGCTGTCTTAAGATACTCGTGCCTGTGTATATGACACCAGAATTGTAATTCCCAGATATTTTTCCATTTATGAATGGTATATGTTAAATGCTAACCCCATGCATTCAGCTGTTCATTCAGGACATCCCAAAGTGCCAAAACTCTTTTTGTGATAGCCTAAGCATGTCCACGAGGTTGTAACAACTCTTGTGGAGCTCAGGAATAGGACAAACCTCTTTCCTAAATACATATGAGGAGAGGAGTATGCTGGCAAGAAGAGGAGCTATTCAGAAGGGCTCAGTTTCCTTGCACAGAGGGATTCCAGAAGCCACAGCACCATTTTAATGTTTCTGGTAGGTCTCTAAGTACAGCCTAGAGGAAAACAACTCGAGTGCAAAACTCACCTCTTTTTACTATAAAGGAAAATGGATTTTCCATTTGCAAGTTGATAAAAATCCATAGTTTGGCTGTTTCTGAATTTCCATTGGTTCTTTTAGATAAACGTCTAGATAAACGGTCTCTAGGAGGCACTATCACTGTTACACGTACTATCACAGAATCACAGAATGTTAGAGATTGGAAGGGAGCTCGAAAGATCAGTAGTTCTGCTTTTGCATTACCTCTGCCTCTTTCTACAGAGCTGCAGTGGCAGACAGAAGCAAAGTCTTTCAAGGTGTTGGATGGGGCTAAAAAGGTTAGTCTGGAGGCAAAGACAAGGCTAAAGACAAATTGCCTTTGCTGATTTGCCTCACTTCTCCCTAGATAATTTTTGACTGAACATTTATGGTTTGACTTCTGTTAAAGCTGTGTTGCCTGAGTGCAAGAAAAGCAGCAAACCCCAGAGCTACTCCAACACTCAACAAGCTTGAAAAATAATGTTCCTCTATAATCTGTAGAAAAAGTGGCCAAAACCTTCTCATCAAAGAGCTCCAGGAAAAGTCAACAGGCAAAATCCCTGTCAGTCAGGGATGAACAGATCTTCCAAAACTTTTCTGAATACGTGAGGATTTACAGTTATCTTGACAAGTACCCTTTCCCAAGTAATTTTTCTGTCTGTTTCTGCTTTCAAATAATTATTAAAGTATTATCAAAATGCAGACAGTACGAATAAATTGAAGGGGTGTCCGTTTCCCTGTATCAAAATCGAAACCTTTCCCAGGTGAGCCGAGATCAAGGAGGTTCTCACAAGACTTACGTGTGCAGGTTTTTAGGTCCTCATTGATGACAAACCCTTCAGAGCACTGACAGACATAGGAGGCCTCGGTATTTAGGCACAGTTGCTCGCAGCCATGATTGCTCTCAGCGCAGTGGTCCACTCCTATTGATTGGTGTTAATAATTGAAGAAATCAAATTGGAGCTGTAGATAATACACTATGACACTGTGGTTAGTACACGATGCCTTTGCAGAAGAAGGGAAAAAGATCAGTACAGCTTTTTATTTATGACGTATCCCCACCTATTTGAGTAACCCGAATTAATTAATAACACCTAAGTGAAATTAATACGACAACCCCACGTGAGAGATAACAAACTTGATGAAGGGCGGATCTCCCTTGACAAAAATCACAAATGGAAAATAACACAGAGTGAAGGGAGAACCTTGAAGTTCCTTCTGGTCTTGCCCGCAGAATCATACTTACTTTCTTTCTTTAGAAAGCAAGCCTCTCTCTTTTGTTCACCATAAAACAAAGTACGAATATTAGTAACTCTTTAAATACAAATAATGGCTTTCAGATTATTCCATAAAGAGTAAAATCTTTTTCAACAGGATGAGAATTTAAAATTTTAACCTGCCAACAGCTTCAAGCAGTTAAAGCCTAGAGGGGGACAAATACAAATTATCAGTCTGAGAGTCTCTTAATATGTTCTTTTTCTCTGATTTTCCTATTCCAAGTAAGACAAAATGGATTATTTTTTTTTCAGTCTTGTATGCAACTGGTTGTGTGATAGATGAAGGGTGGGGGAAGGGAGAGAGAGGTGTGAGCTGGGTTTAAAAATATTGTCTCATAGAATGGAGAGCAAAGCAGTGGGGTGAGATACGTGCACTTCCAGATGTACTGTGGAACCTCCTGACTCTGCAAGTATAGCAAAAGCACATGTTAGGAAAAAAGCTTTTTACTGAACTTCCTCATAATATTTTATTGCCAACTTGTTAATGGCTATTTTTAGTTCTATAGGCCCAAATCACTTTAGCTTAACGTGATCAAAAGTAGCGGAGTTCCCTCAGACACAAACACAGTCTCATATGTCTCTGTTTGCAAATCATTTGCAGATGTGAACAGGCATGTCTGCAGCTATTTGTTTACATAAAAAAATGGTCTGTGCTTCATGTAAAATTACTTAGTTCTAAATATTGTTGTTTATTAGTTTATTTAACTAAGCAGTGAGTCTGCAGTAAGGTCCAGATTTACCATCATACATAGACTGAGATAACGTTGGCTAGAACAAGTGAAGCTGAGGTGTCAGTTTTTACTAGCTAAAGCAAGTTCCAGTTGGAACTTTCTCCTTTTTCCAAGGATTTACATCATCATGAAGAGGCTTGTGTAACTTCTAAGAGCACACAAAAAATGTGGAAAAGAAAAAGAAAATACCCCCACCCCCCCCAGTATTCTCTGTGAAAAATTGCATCTGTTTGGCACTGTCTTTTACCATACAACACACACATGCTAACGTGAATTTTAACATTTAAATACGTTGGGTTCTCATGCTCTTTCAAAGGGCAGAGTAATCACAAAGCTGCTAATTACCAGGCTTTAGAAATTAGTATAACTGTAAACTTGGTCATCATGTTTGCTTCATTACATGTGTAAAAAAAAAAAAAGTAAGAAGAGGAAGGGACAGGATATATTGATTTTTAGATATTCAACTTGTGATAGCCTACAACCATAACTGTTAAAAAGTTCTGAGGTCTTGAAACACATCCAAGTTTCCTTAAATACAACTTTATCAATCACAAACAGCTTATTTAAAAATAATTACTCCCTGGCTTATCAACGTTTTTTTAATTTCAGTGACTTTCCTTTGGAAAGATACGTCATAAGTACATCAGGGAAAAGTGCTGCCAATATTTTCGATGATGTGCAAAATGGTTCACTGCAATAAAAGTATCTTCTAAAAACTGGCTGATGTCAAGTGGGCAATATTGTTGGGTTTTTCTGGTGCAACACTGATCCTTCAATTTAAAGAGGACATTTTGTCAACCAGATCACTGGAAATATACATATCAGCATGTATCACTGTCAGGTTTGCTGCAGTTTACATAGCCCGTAGAAATGATACAGATATTCAATAGCAAGCACTGCCTCTGTGTTAGACACCTTGGCTGAACACATTTTCCCAGTTAGTTGGATTAGAGAAGATGATGCTTTAGTTCTCTATTGGATCAGGGATCTATAGCATTACTTCACTGGGCCTGGCTTGTGGTGGGCTTCACAGGAACATATGTTTGCACAGCTCAGAAAGATCTCAAAAGGGACCCAGGAGTGTTTTCTCATTCCGTTCACACCTCGCCCCACTGCAGTAAGCAGTGGTGCAGTTCATGAGACACACGTGTTTCTGCACGTATTGCCATCGTGGCACTGGGTGTATCCAGGATGACATCTGCACATAAATGACTCTTCCATGTTAATACACTCATGCTAACCTCAAGCACAGAAGTTTACTCCTGTGGAGAGAATAACACTGAAGAATTCAAGCCAGCCATGAGGGTTTCTGAAGTAAAATGGATTAGAAAAACTCACTTATCTTAAACAATAATGGATTCTGTGCTTCTGACACCTGTTAAAGCTGATAGTGAGCTGAGGATCTGAGAGCGGATTGCAAACACTGAGCTACGCAGGACTTTGACTCCCGTAGACCTGCTCCTGTAGCCGTCAGAAGTCATGCATCGTGGCGAAGGAGGAATGCATGGTGCTACTCACCAGTGACGCCTTCTCCCTGATTTTATTTATAAAGAGTGCCACATATGTGCCACATATGCAAATTTTCTGCTTTATTTTACAAGCTGATCTAGTATGAGCCTTATTATAACAAGATCTGGAATAGGACTTAATCCTGGAAACATCACTAGGTTTACAGCCAAGTCCAAAGCCTCCGAAGGTTAAGGAAAAATATCCCAAATGGGAATTACAATTTGCCTTTAATTTGCAATTACATCCTTGGCAATAAATATTCTATACAATGATGTTCTTTTGCTCCTATACTCACCAGAGCACATCCAATCTATAAAAACTTGAATGACTTAAAATACCGTATAAATAGTAAAAGCCTGAATAGCATGGGTTGCTGTAAAAACGGCACTGTGTAGGCAAAGATGCTTCATGAAAATGCATCTTTAAGACTGAAATCAAATACAGTTCCAAACCCAGATAAATTTTATGAGAATCTAGAAATAGAATTATGTTGCTCTAGACAAGCTTCTTATTCATAAAATATCCGCGGTACAATTCTTCCCCCCAAGAACTGAGTCACCAGATCAGGCTAATTCATTTTGCTGAATATATTCTCCTTAAACTTCAACAATATTACATTGAAAATTGGCTGTGATTCCAGGTCCCCACCCAAGAAGAGCTGTAACACGAAAGTCTTTTTGAAGTAAATAGTATGTGAGATTGGTATAGAACCGTGACATCGCTGAGGCTGTTTTTACATTTATTTTTTTTACAAACTGTGGGGGTTTAGCTCCGTTACCCATCCAGTTCTTTCCCAAGTTAATGAAATATATCTGTCCCTGGCTAAACCAACTGGACAAAGCCAGGTGATTTTTTTGTTGTTGTTGTTTTTTAAAGCTGTTTGTGTCACTACAAGGCAAGGTCAGAAAGTTTCAAAGAAGTAATGGACTTACTGGGTTTGAGCCACTCTGGTTCCTATACTACTTCTCAGCTTTCCATAAATCTCTTCAGAAAACGTCTAATATACAATCTAGGCTACAAAACCCCAAACAGTATATTATTCCAACATAACTGGCTCAGTTAAAATTCAAGTTTATAAAGAAACATTTGTTTCAACCTTAATTACAGAGAAAGCTTTCACCCTTTCAGAAAGGAAACCATTCACAGCAGGTTTAAGAAATAAAAGCAGATGAACTTTATTGTGTCCAAAGGATTACTCACTTGTGCATGTTTTCTTATCTGGATTAAGTCTAAACCCTTCTTGGCACTGACAAAAATAGGAATCATCTGTATTAACACATTCCTGTTCACAGCCGTGGTCCTGAATAGCACAATAGTCTGGTCCTAAATGGGAAAAAGTTGTGTCAGTGAGGCACATAATTACCCTGTGTAAAAACCAGTTACTTTGTTTTCTTTTCTTTAGATTTATTTTATTTTTTCCCTAGGCATCATTCTGACTTTTTACCATATTGTTTCAAACTATGAAAATAAAAAGTTCCTTTTTTCCAAATATCTGCTATACTTAGGTATACCTGATAGGTACACTTTATGAATTCTTCAAGAACCTATGTACACCATGCAGTACAGAAGTTAGAATCTTAAATATTTAACATCTTGCAGCTAAGCCCTACACATTGCCTCATCAAAATTGCCTCTTTATTTTACTCAGAGCAAGTTAGAGATGATCTGTAATAAATACACAAACATGCTTTTGAATGCCATTCATTAGATCAAAGCAGGACAATCAGGTCCTCAGGAGCATTCGTGTTTTAGCAGCTCTGGGTGTTTGCTGCATCGTTCTTCCATTCAAAATGATTACGGAAAGGAAGAGGAGCGAAGTCTAGAAACAGCCACTACTTGTGTATAAAGTACCTTAAAAAGGAAAGTAACTGTGCAGTAAGCACTGGGATATTGACCACATCGTGTTTACCACCACTGATGAAGCCAAAGAACCTGATGTTCACTTCGATGTAGTCTCTGGCCATGACTTAGCTTTCTATCAGTGAAGTTAATTAATTCATACTAGTGAAAGAATGGTCTTAATCCCTCAGCACTGCTAAAAGTAGATAAACAAGTCACACTTTTAAAGACATCCAGGCACTTTTGAACACCTCATTACACAACATGAAAGCTGATATTCAGAGGTTAATTATTATTCCCAGAGGCAATTGGCTTCCTGAGGCAGGAACTGTTCTTCTCTTGTATGTGTGGTGGGCTAATGCAATTGAGCCTTTATCTATAAGGAAAGCCCTTAGCAATAATAAACCACCAATATTTCCAGGACAAATAAAGTGGAATGTGACTTTCTAAGAACACCTGAGAGAAGTATTTTATAATTTATGAACTCCATATATTTATAGAACATTTCCTTCACCAAAGCTTTTTATGACAGCATATGCACACACACACACGTAACACAGGGATATCTTATCTGTTTACTAAAAAAAATTTAAAAAATATTATTTGTTCAAGAGTGCACTGAAGAGACAAAAGCCATAAAGCTACGTGTGTGCACCAGAGGAATATAGCTGTATGCCTTCTGGACCTATTCACTGCTGTGCTGAATTTACTTGCTCAAACCCTTGCTAACTGAAGTGTGCAGAACAGACTTCTCCTTTTTAACCGATTCTGAAAATGACCACAAGAGTTGAAAAATATGTGTTATTATCTTTGCTGAGAACCTTGAGGCTCTTATGTTGGGAACACTAAAACCAGATTTCACAGGGTTTCATTAACACAGTGCAGATTAAGGATGCTAACACGAGGTCTCTACCAGCTACAGCTCATGTGAGCCCACCCACAACTCAAACAGGGGCCTCCCCTAAAGAACAGCAGCTGAGGCTCAGCACCCTTAAGGACAAGCAGAAGCTAGCATCTATCCTCTTGAGGGGAGCAGCAAGAGGGGCAAACGTCCCCTTGGTAATAAAACCTCTCCCTGCCTCACTGACAATGGGAATTTGCTGCTCTCTTCCAGCGCACACAGAGTACTCTGCTGCTGTTAGGGCTGCCCTCACGAGCCATGCTCCTTGTATTTTGTTCTAAGAAGTTTGGAGTAATTCCCACAGAAAACATTTGTCAGATATTCGTGACCGTACTGATAACATTTACATTTTCAAGCTTTTCTTTGTAGCCACGAGCATGAAAGCTTACTTTCTATTTTTGAAAGGAAAGCCAGGATTCTGAGATAATCACGAGATCTCCTGCTTGCTGATGCAGCGATCTGGTCTGGCATGGGTGTGAGTCTCTGCTAGCTGGTGATCATCCCCAAGATACAGTATGGAAGCCAAATATGTAGAAATTTATGTTAAAGGCTTTAAATTTACAAACATTTTAAATCCAGAGATCTGAAGTTTGTTTCTTCATGTTGTTTACATTGACTCGAAGGCAGCATGATTCATAACAAATGGGAGCTAGGGGACACTTTTCCTCTGAAAAGCTCTCATCTTCTCTTGACTTTTGCAGCGTGAAGAACTACACAGTTCTTTCATTCATTCTTTATTTTATTAGCAAGGCTCAGAAGATACTGAGTGTAAGGAGAAGGGGCTTAGTAAGTTTTATTTATACTTAGACTCAGGACATGCATCTTTAAATAAGATGATTTGACATAGTATTTGTTCACTCCTCCCTGACTATTCCTTCTGAATCAATCTCTATGGCCTACCATGTCCAGTCGCTTTGGTTTTTCCCTAATTGCAACCAGATGGAATTTTCTCCCTTAATTTTAAACTAAATTAAAGCATTTACAACAAAACAGAAGGCAGTTAACATGGCAGAGATGCACAGAGCTGTGAGAAGCCTTGTCTGTGGCCTCTGCCCCTTGGCTTGGGAGCTGCATTTAATGTCAGGCTCTCACCTATGTTTACGATGAAAAGTTACTAGGAAGGTACATAAAGGTTTTCCCTTCACATTTCCTAAAAGTGAGTTATGACATTAAACACTGTGGAGGTTTTAGCTTGTTTTCCCAATTACTGGAAGAGCACCTTCTAGTCCATTAGTTCCCCTCCACTTTATATCCACTCCATCTCCAGTAATTTTTGAGCTTGTTAGCCTGGTATCGATCAAATTTGACAAACCACAAATAAGCAAAGCCATGAAGTTATTATAACTTGGTGGAAACATGGAAGCTTGGTAAAAGATACTGATGTTGCCAGAGCTTTGGCACACTATCAAAGAATTCATTGTCAAGAAAAATCCATAGGAAAATAGGCTGCCATTTTTCCTCTGATTGTAGAACTACCCTATTTAATTTTAGCTTGTCTTACAAACCAAACTGATTATAAATTGTCTTGTACAGACTTGTTTGTTTACCTAGCTAGGGAGATGATATTCTAATTGAAAAATCTGGATAATCAAAGAGACTATGCAAGACAAAGCTTTGGGCTCTTACTGTTGAAAAGGAGCCCGGTTTAATGTTAAAAGCTTCCTGTTCATAGGAGTGAACTCTACCCTTAGCCCCTACTCCCAAAAGCCAATCTACCTCCAAAACAACTTGCATTGTTTTCAAGACCTTTGGCTTCCAGGATACTCCAACATTTCCTATTCCTGACGCATTATCCAGTGTTCCCAGGACCAGTGGGAGTATTACTGCTGAGAATTGGAAGACAGAAGAAGTACAAACTGTTCAGAGTTAAACCTTATCACAACTTACTTCTGCAAGTTCTTTTGTCTGGATTTAAAATGAACCCTGGGCGGCATCTACAGTAATAGGAGTCCTCAGTGTTAACACATTCATGTTGGCAACCTTGGTTATCCAAAGCACAGTAGTCTACAACTGAAAAAGAGCAAGACCAACATGTACAATTAGAAAAACAAAACCAGAACAATTATGCATAGATATTATGGTACTAGTTACACATAGTAGCTATAAAAAAAGAAAAAAGCTGACATAACTTCTGTCCTGAAGAACTTTTCTGCAAAAAGTAGTGCACTTTCAACACCAGTCGGTAAATCAGATTTGATATGAGTCCTGGATCATTTCTTCTACCCTTTGAATATTTATCAACCCTCAGATTGTCAGGAGCCTTCTCAACATGTTTTCTCAGATCTGGAAACCGTGCCTCAGTCAGTAACTCTGTCCAGATGTTCACACTGTAGACCAGGGTGTAGCAAAGTTTGTTTGATTTAGTTCTGTCTTCTGTCTCTCCAGTCTCACTCCTGGAGTTGCTCTACTTCTCCTTAGTTCTCAAGAGCTGCTCCTGCAGCCTGAGTATATAGGAGACTTACAGCAATATCGTCTACACTGAGGACAGTCACAGAACTCTAGAAGTGCTCTAGAATCATCCTGTACAAAGCAGCTGCGAAGCCTGAGAACTTCAGACTGATATTCACCACTGATATTTTGCTTATATAATGCCTTTTATATGAGAGAAATAAAATATCATAGCTACTCCAGTCGCTGACTTCATAAGTCTGGTCATTTCTTACACAAACCCATATTTACAAGATAGATTGCCAAAGGGTAATACTTTAGAGTTTGCTCAGTCAAGCCCATTCAAAAGTGCTAAAGATGTTAGATGATTTTTCTTTTTTTATTTCTTTAGAGGTTATGGTCTTTCTTCACAAAGACATTCTTAGAAGAAATTAAAGATAAGTTACAAAGCAGGTGTTCTGTCCCCAAAGAGCTGCCAGGTCCACGTTAGGCAAATTTACCTGATTCTTTCTGCAGAACATAGGAATGTGCTCAGCTCCACGCAGACATTTGAGGAGACAGATTCCCTTTCTTTGCCAGCTAGGTAATTTTTTCATTACTTTATACTGCTGAGCCTCCTGAACTGATTTAAGAGGCAGTAATTTGTTTTAATGAAATCAGTTCCTTCTTCAATAGCCCTGCCTTTGCAAATCATGTGCATACTCAGGTGTGCTAAGATATTTAGTCAGGGTCATCTAGTCAGGAAAGTGGATAATCCACTCAGTTACTCTGAGTTTCTTTTAACTCTTCAGAATGTTTGTGTTGAATCAAGTCAAATTAGCCTACTTTCTGGCTACTAAGTGAGATCATTTTCCTGGCAAGTGCCTTCCTGTTTCCAGACTGAATAGCTTCATATAAAAATGTATTTACTGAATATATAGTTCAAGGATATAATGTGTCATACAATTAGTCAGCTTTCCTCTTAAATTAATTCTTACCACATGCACATTTTCAAGTATTTTAAAAGACACATTGAGAAATAAGTAGGCCAAAGAATACATAATTTTTTTCTATCTAGCACCATACCTGGGAAGCAGGCCATATGGATCGCTCCACAGAGTCGCCTCCTCCTCTGCATTTAAACCCTAATGAAATGCGTTTCCACCACAATACCTGCAACTGCCCAACTAATGATTACAAAGCTGAGAACAGAATAGAATAGCTCCAGTTGGAAGGGACGTACAACAATCATCTAATCCAACTGCCTGACCACTTCAGGGATGACCAAAAGTTAAAGCGTGTTATTAAGGGCATTGACCACGTGCATCTTAAACACTGAGAGGCTTGGGGCATTGATCACCTTTTAGGAAGCCTGTTCCAGTGTTTGACCACTCTCTTAGTACAGAAATGCTTCCTAATGTCCAGTCTAGACCTTTCCTGGTAGAGCTTTGAACCATTCCCATGTGTCCTATCCCTGGATCCCAAGAGAAGAGATCAGCAGCTCCCTCTCCACGTCCCCTCCTCGGGAAGCCGTAGAGAACCATAACATCATGCCTCAGCCTCCTTTTCCTGAAACTAGACAATCCTAGAGTCCTTAGCCACTCCTCATAGGACATCCATTCCAGCCCCTTCACCAGCTTTGTTGTTTGAGAGAAAACTAAACAGGTCTTAGAATGCTTTATTATCAACATCTGAGCAACTATGACCCTAAGCACTTTCAGGTGACAACCTCTTGAGGGAGGAACTGTGCCTTCTTACAGCTATGTAGCTGCTAATGTACTGTGGACAGAAAGGAAAAAAAAACCCAACGAAATAACTAATTATTCCAGGCTTGCTTTTTTCCATTTATAGCCTTCTGGGGACCTCTTACTCACAGAAGTAGGTCTGTTGGCCCGTAAGAATAATGAGCATTACCAATTTAAATAATGCCTTTCCACTAACACAATTAAGAAGTGAGAACATTCTCTTGACAGTTACTTTTGGAGATAAATATTGTTCCCTTATTTCAATAGTTTTGGTATACAAATTGCCCCAGTTCCAGGCAGGCTTCGCCTTGCAGACTGGCACTAGCAATTGACCTACAAATTAATTTCACTTTTAGCTTTGTGCTTCATTTCAGTGGTACTGGCTTAGAAGGGAAACTTGTCAACAGCATAACAGTCAGCAAGTAAGTGAATTGAGTTAAGTCTTCCTGAAAAGACTGAGAAAAATTATAAATCTATATTTCTTCTATTGAAGTACTCTAATCCTTTAGTTGGTATGCAGAAAATATACACAGTTTGTATAAGAGCAAAGCAGAATAATATTTCCCTCTTTTTGTTTTATTATTTTTATATTTCTGTACTGAGTCAGGAGATACACACTAGAATGTGAACACTTAAGAGATCTCACTGTTTTTAATGTTAGCGCATGCCTATTTCAATAAGAAACTTTTCTAAAGGATGAATGAATGATCTTTTTACTGAGAAAGCAATTAATTCCGTTGTCATCTCCCCATGTTTGTTCCACCCTGTTTTTCTTGCTTGGAATTAGTTTGTAAATGATGAGAGCCATCTTTTACTTCCAGTTACCAGTTCTGCATTCTGGGTGCTCACATTACCCTCTCTGAACTGTGGACAGCACAGGTCACCTTTCTCTGGTATTGCTTTTTTGCTCCTGTGATGTTTACATAGGTTATTCAGGCTTAAGAGAATGAAGTAAGTTAAGGAGAAGGGTAGAAGAAAAGGGTAGGAAAAGAAGGTGACAGAATAAGCAAAGGTATAAGGAGGATGAAATAGAACATAGGGGAATAGTAAAGCAGACTCATAGAAGACTCGTAAAAACCTAGAAAGCAGCCAGAAAAATCTAGTGGTGCCAGGACTGCAGAAAGGTGCCAGCAGCCAAATCACTGCCAGAAGAGGTCCCAAGCCCAACAGCTGCAGCAGTACAGAGCCAGCCTAGCACCAGCGCCGGGAAAGAGAGGACGGCATGTCCAGCAACACCAAGAAGACAGACAGAGTGTCCAGCAGCACGATGGAGAAAGAATGGCTCATTACCACCAAATTTTAACTGACAGGATTTTGTTCGTGTGCATTCATTAATGGCAGCTAACATGAAAAGTTCTTTAAAAAGGCAAAGTGATAGTGCTCTGCCAGCCATACTTACCACTGAGCAGACAGTTTCAAATATCGTTTAGTCAATAAATTTGTTCATAAACGGCGTGTTGCAAACACTCAGACTGACTGGCAGTCACTCTGAATAGAGACATTGTGAACTGCTGGTTGTGAGATTTTATTTCATTATTACCATTCAGGTAACTGGCTGACACATGTGTCAATAAAGCAATTAGCACTGCCTTTGATTCTTAACCAGATCAATTCACCCATCAGAAAGGAGGAAGAGAACATAATAAACCTGTCTGTCAAATGAGTTTTCTGCACTTTCTTATTTACTTTTACTGGAGTTAAAATTTTAGAAGTCTTAGATATCTTAGAGAGAAACCTTTGGCTCTTTGAGAGAACAGTGATATGTGTGTCCTACTGAAATTCTCTCCTTATTCTCTGGATGAAGAGGAGAGAGTAACCTTAATGAAGTCACTGCTTTTTACAAAACTGTCGTTGTTCTCAGTGGTCTCTGGTATATGTGTACACCAAGATCCTTCTTCTGATCCTGCTCACTTGATAATAAATACCTGACAGAAAGGAATGGTTTAACTAGCTTAAGAGTAATGAAAACTGAGAGTTATCACTACTGATTCAGTACAATTACCTAGTCTCCTTTACAAGATTTTCCAGCAAGAATGATTATTCATTGGCGATCACACCTGCAGAAGCTGTACATTCTTGGTAGTAGCATATTCCTTAAAAATTTCAAACTCAGAAAAGTCAAATTCCAGAGACTGACAGCTAACAGGATTTGCAGAAAAAATAGCATCAAAACCGCAAATTACAAAGACAGTCTTTTCCTGTTCAGGAAATGTAAAGAGGCTAAGTTCTGCACAGGTAAAACATAAGTAATATACATTGAACCATTCATGTGCATCAGTAAGAAATGAAAAAGTTAAATAAATGCAAAAGAAAATTGAAAACCAGAAGTGCTTTAAAATCACAATTACTACTGCTAATTATTGCAGGGGTATGAACAGCATGAATTCATGTTTCTTGCTAAACCAGGTATAAATGAATAGAAATCAAGTGGAGAGGAAAGATAGCTATAACATGCAAGATACCATAGTGAACCCATGCCTGAACTGTATTTTGAAAATAACTGAAAATAACTGAGAATATGAAAGCTTCAAATGTCATCAATAGAGATTATAATGGGCCTGTACCTCTCCATGACAGAGTCAGTGAGGAGGTAGAAAAAAATGTTAAACATGTATCACAGCTCCAAATAGCACTCTTCAGACTTTTCAGAGAAATGATTAACAAGAAAAAAACAAGTGTCACTGTAAGAAATGTAATAAATGGCATGGAAATATTCTGAAGCTTTAAAAAGAAAAAGAGACTTAGTATTTATTATAGAGGATAATCTTAGGTTTGACACACAAAAAATTTCACCAAAATTTATTTTTATCCCTACGATATTACGGTAGCTATCTTCCAGCTGAGAATATCTTGGGCTGTAAAGGACCTTTCAACTTAATAGAGAGAAAATAGTAACAACAGCTGATGACACTAAGCATGAATATTTCAGATTAGAATATATGGTATGAAAGAACTGGGGATGAAAGAACCTACCAACAGAAGTAATGGATTTTCTGTCTCAGGATACAGTCAAACAAATAGCACAGAAATATATGGGTTATCCTAACACAGATAAAGGTCATGAGGACTAGCTAAGGTTATTGGATGAACTTCTGTGGAGTGTTAGATGTAGAAATTTGGGCCAGAACATCTAAGAGGTCTTCTAGCCTAAATAGCCATCATTAGCTGTAATTTCAAATCAACTCCACTTCAGAGAGCAGGTTCTTAAAATGGTATTTTAGTGGCCAAATTAAGCTAGGGATAAATTATGTTGAGAAATTTCAACACTTCTATACTGAGATCACGAAGCTACAAGTAAGGGAAACATTTCTGAAGAGTAAATACAGAGTGCATATTCTTCAAAGTCGCATATGTTATCCTAGTTCTAAAAAACCTCAAAACCTCACATGTGTGTCCCATGTGAAAATATGTGCAGAAAGCTCAGTTCCATAAACTGTCTTCTATTTTGCATCTCAAAATAGGATTATCCTGCAAGGTAATAGCTCTGTGAAGGTAATAAGAGACAGATTATATCATGTTAGGGTTGTTTAAAATTACAAGAAAGAGTAAGCTATTGGACAAAAGCATTGTGGTGGCCTCTGGCAGATTTGGGGCCAAGGATTCACTTGGATTCACTTCCATAGGATTTCAGCATGTGATTGAAATTAAGCATGCATTTAACTGCTTGCCTGAAGAGAATACCTAACAAATAAGGTGATTTTTTTCAAGGACTCACTAGGGTTTTTTTGTGGTGGATACCAGAAGACAGTATTTTCCCAAAATGTAGCATGGGATGAAAAGTTTACAAGAATGCTAATAGCCTAGTGAAAAAGATTATCCTAAAAGTATTTACTGTGTATAAATGGGGAAGAAGAGTAAGATACTTAAATAGTAATAGAGAGGGAAGTATGTTTTATCTTAAAAAATCATTATACTTTATTAACACACTCACTCTTTTGAGCTGTAATTCTTAGAGCTGATGTTTGCTTCTTTACTGCCCAAGGCAAGAATCAAAGGCATATGGGTTCTTAAAGGGAGCTAAACTTTCCTTAAAGTCATCTTTCCAAAAAGAGTTTGAAATCTCTCCTGGCATGACCATAAAACCAAGTGAGAAATGGCAAGAAATTGTCCACTTCCAAGTTTTTCCATGTCTAATGAAGAGGAGCTACCAAGGTTGTCTGGCTTCATTTTTGAAGAGACACATATATCATGCCAGTACATTGCTGGCGATGGATCTAGAATAAAACATCTGGTGTGTTGTTTCAAAACAGCAATGTTACCTTCTGTGTGAAATTAGTTGGAACAATCTCCCCAAGTCACCATTCATATGTGTCAATATGTATTCTTCCTTATCCACCACTCATACAGGAAAAAAGAGCTCCCCATCATTGTCTGTTGCTAAACTGGATATTAATTTACATTGAATTTCCCTTTGGTTTGTGTCAAGAGATAAATGTGAATTGCTTAACTCATACTCACCAACACAATTCTTCCCATTTGCATCAAGCTCATACCCTTCATAACACTGACAGACGTAAGACCCAGGTGTGTTCACACAAATCTGCTCACAGGCATGTTTCTCCACAGCACAAAGGTCCTGAGCTACAAAACATAATTGCATGAATATGAAATTCTTTGACCTTCTGTAATGCACAGGTAGACTACAAATCAAAAATAAATTCCAGGAACCTATGAATAACTCTTTAGGGATTAGGTCATTTTGACACTGATCATGCCAATGTTCTGTCAAACAGTGAAAGTCTAATGCCAGCAGGAACAATCATTCGCAGCTAAGGAGCTCACTGCTTCAGCTGAAGGCAACGACTATTGATGGGCCAATGGTGCCTAGTAGAGTTGCTTCACTGTATGTTTCTCTAAAAAGTTTGAAGGGGGCATTCTTCAGTTTTCTTGGGGAAAAAAAAAAGTGTTTATTTGTGTCACAACTCTCCCAAATAAACTGTGATGAGTTTGGAAAGAGAAAGAAAAGGAAAACACAACACCAACAGACCTGGGGATATTCCATTTCTGAGTTTCATAATTTTTCAGTTTTGTGCAAAATATCATAGCAAGTTACCCCTCCCAAGCAAAAGACCTCATTAGAAAAATTACTATGACAAATACGGTCAGTTCAGCACCTGGCCAAATGAAGCATATTGGGCTTTCTTTTCCATAGACTAAAGGTTTCCGAGAACCTCAGGTTTCCCCAGTAAAATCTCTAGAAAGCAGAGTATGTTGTGTTGCTCAGGATCAGGCTCAAAGACTGCTCAACACATAACGATCTTTTACAGCTACGAAAAAAGGCTTTTGGAAAATGTTTGAGAAAAGTAGCCAAGCAAATACAAATTTTCTTTTATAGCTGTCTGCTTCATATCAAGCAGCATGATGAACAGCATAAGAAGTCGTTTAACTCTCTTGTTCCAATATAAACATGCACAAATAGATAATTTTCCAGCTTGCTTCAGCTACATTTCCTCTTTTGTAACATTTTGTGTATTCATGTAAGATCTGAACATGTCAAGAGAAGAAGGGAAAAGATTAAGATAAACAAACAAATACAGTGTAATGAGTAGAGAATAGCCATTATCTGACACAACCACGCTTTCTCTGGAAAAGTTAGACTAGATCATGTGAAAGGAGCATCCTTTGCAAATCACAAGTATTGTAGATTTTCTTCCTTTAATGCAAGGAAATATTTTTTTTAGAAATAATGTTAGAATAAAATGTATCAAGGAACAAAACTATAATTCCAGAGGAATGCACCCCTTTCCAGCCTGAAGCAAAGTTATAAATTTAATGCTGATTGAATCCATTCAGTTAAGAGCTTTTAAGAACTGAGTACTGATATGGTATAATCTCACAACATAAAAAAAAGGGAACAGAAGAATAAAAAAAGGAGTATAACTTTTGTTACAGAAGAATGAAAAGAGAGTATAAATTTAGGTACATACCATTCACCTTTTCTGCATTGTTTAAATTAGAAAGTGTTAAAATACACATGTAAAGAAGCTATTTGTTCATGAAAGAGCTGACAAATACATCCAAACCTCAGGTAAATACATCTGGTTTATGTTGATCATGTATTGCACTAAACATAAACATGATGAAGATTTATTTTACTTAGAGGCCAAGTGAGGAACATGTTGTCTCTGTGCACTGGCGGACAACCAGCAGCCAATGAAGGTAACTAAAATGGTCACAGACTGTGGGTTTTTCCATTGCCATTCTTCCCCAACCTCCAGAAATAAGCTGTCCAGTTTGTCCAGGCTTGGTCCCCTTTCCTCATGAATTCTGTTACTTCTCTGGCGAGTTTTTAGACCTAACGGTCTGACCTTGTCTAGATTGCTACTGCGTAATCTCCCTCCTTCACCAAAGATTTGCACCATCCTAGCACATAAGGCCAGTTTGATGGCTCTCAATATTAGATTTCCAGTGATAATTGCTAAAATTAGTTTAGAGTGATGATGTACAAAAAATTCATTAGAAGTAGACTACAAACACATTGAATGACTCATTTCCCTTTCATATTTAGCAAACTGCAACGCAGTATCATCTGATCGATGATCAAAGCAAGTATGCAGTCAAGCAAATCACGCGTGACAGGTAAGTGGGGAAAACTACTGTAAGACTGAGTCATCGCTAAAAAAAAGTAAAGCAATGCAGCAATGGGTTTCAACAAATGGTCGAGAGGGAACATACTGAGGGCTACTGTGCATGGGTCACCAGTAGGAAAACATACAATTCCAAAATTATCCTGGAAATTAATCTGTAATTTGAAGGACTGCAGTGCTGTGCCCCAAAGCTGAACTACTGGCTGATAAATGCTATGGAAATATAACACAATAAAAAAAAGTAAGACACAATAAAGAAAACATTTTTCATACTTGTAATTCAATTTTTTTTAATTGACTCACAAAAAAAATCAATTGTCAAAATTGATGTTAGGGGTGAGGATAGGGAAAATGTGTGAGAGGAAATTTAAAAAAAGAGAAATTTTGAATTTTAAATAATTTCCAGAAAATTGAAAGCAAAAAAATTCTTTCTTAAATTTTTTAAAAGAAAATTAATAGCATGAGGAGGGTTTAAAAGAAGGGTTTAAAGGACACAGAAGTTTTAAATGAGAAGCATTTTAAGAGGTACACAATGAAAAGAAGAGGTCAGATAATATTATTGATACGTGATTACACAGTTGGGGGCCATCATTTGGGATTCTGACCACCCTCTTTCTGAAGAGCTATAGCAAATATGCAGAAGCAGAGAAAATAGGCTGTGTGAAAAATTGTTCTTATCACTATTCTTGTCTTAGCTCAGCTGCTAAAACAAATAATAATTAAGAAATATTCCAGACTGAATTGATTTTTTTTTGCTTCTTCTTGAGGAAACAAAACACGAATAAAGTGTTCAATTAGTTCCATTTAACACAAAAAATTCCCCTAAAATTCACACACATCCATATGACGAATCTCTCCATTTGGTGCAGGATGCTGGTGAGAAGGACTGGAAAACAGAGATTCCTAAAAGTAACTCATCCTGTGTGTGACATCATAGGAGGTGAACAGCTCAAAAGCAGTTTCCTGCTGTAGCCCAAAGGGTCTGAAGATGCTTCCACACAGCAGTGAGAATGCCCAAATCACTTGGTGCTCACATTCTTTTGTTTCCACTCCTGTTTACTGAGGTTCTGACTGACACCATGTGTCCCACTGCACATATAAGGACTCTAATCCCCAAGCTGCAGGGTCACCTCAGACACTGACACAGTGGGCATTAAGTGTTTGATATAAAATACAACACTAAGTAAGAGAGACTAAGAACCCTCTAATCCCAAGCTACCTGATTGTTTTATGGCACTCTACTGAGATATGAAACATGCAAGTTCAAACACAAGGATAGGATCTGAGCCTTCATCCTTCACCTTAATTCTAAGTTACCAGTTGTGAGGGGTACATCCTATGCTCTCATGACTGTCTCCTCCAGCTTTTTGAAAAGACGTTTTCCAAAATATTTATTCTGGCTAAAATCAGTTTGGCAAATTTCACTTGAATCCATGCACTGTCGTGGGATAAGAAACTGCATTTTTATCAAGTACGTATTCCACAAGTAATTAAAAATAGTATTACATAATTTCTTTAAAATAATGGTGGACACAGAAATAAATTTGGCATACTCATTTAATGTAGTCTGCTGTTAATTACTAGGAAGCAGGTTAAAATGGACAAAAGAAATACTGCTTACAAAGATCACAATTAAAGTAAAATACAGTTTGTTATTATAAACCATAAAACCAATTACTTCAAACTGAAAAAAGTCAACCCTTTTAGAGAAGGAAATGAGAGCATAAGCAAGACTTTTGAACCTATTCTCTGAACGGCTGCAAACGCTTCTACTTCAACCAGCAGCTAGGAAGAGATTTTCAGAATGACAAGTTATCTCACAGTTCTCTAGTACGGGGTTTATGGCACCTGTCTGTACTATTCAGTACTGGTTGCTATTGAGACAAGTTACAAAAGTAGTTGGATTTACTTCGTGTGAGATAAAACAGTTCTTTCTTTGTTGCTTCATTGTTGAACTTATTAACACCAATAAAATTCAAATGCAATTTTATGCAGTCATGGTTTACACCTGCAGAGCTGTGTATAAAAGTGAGATTGATCTATTTCAGAAAGAAATAAGAACTATAAGAACTTCATTTACACAAAACAAGAAAGAGAATTACAACTTCACCTCTTCAGACTCTCTCTGATGAGTACCATTAATTACATACTGAGCTCCATCCTTCTTTATGAGCCCAAGAAAAAGAGTATGTGATGTTAAGCACTTTTGGGGAGCATGAAAGAGAAACGTTAAGAGAGATAACATACTGCTGCAAGTCTTCTGGTCAGCATTCAGAATGTATCCTTGTTTGCATCTGCATACATAGGAGCCAGGGGTGTTTATGCAGAAGTGATCACAGCGATGCTCAACAATACTACACATATGGGGCACTGAAAGGAAAAAGTAAAACATTATTAACTGCTGGTCTTACTTACTTGTGGTCACAACTCAAAAAAACCAAAAGATGTAGAAAATTTTACTGAAGTAATTTAGAAATTTCAATTTAAGTGTTGACAGTAAAAAAAATAAAAATGGAAGCTGTAAAAGGCTGTAAAAAAATCCTTAATGAAGAGTACTACATATTTATCCTTAAAAAAAAGTAGGAATTTAGATATTTCTCTCCGGCTGACATTGGTGGCATGTTTTTGAATATGAAATTACATGTGGAATGGAGATATAAACAAAATGAAAATATACAATAGAGTATCTGGAAACACTAATTACCTGGTGGTCCCAAGAAAACAATGAAACAAACCTACCACATTAAAATTTAGAAAACCAGTGAAATTTAAGTACAAACTGTTCTGGAGGACATTCAATTTCTTGAATGGAGAAACTTACCACACAGCACAATACTAAAGAATGACTAGAAAACAACTTGATGAAGAATCTTCCTTGCTTAGTTATCAATGCTGAGGAACATAAAAGCAATACATGACAACACTGAGGTCATTCATCTCTAAGATTCAGTAAGTGGGAGCTGAGCTGAGCTACACTCCAGAGTGTAAGTCTTTCTGAGTTTATTTTTAATCGGTTTGCATTTTATGTAGCAAGCAGTAAAATGCAACAGACTGAGACAGTAATAAACAAAAAGAATAGTGGGCCCATTCTGTCCAATTATTTTTCTCCAGATCAGTATTTGGGAACTAAAAAATCTCCTTGATGTATTCTTTCCACTGGAGCATTGCTTGTATGTAATCTCTATAATATATAAGTGAATTACTTCTCAGAGATCATCGTGTGGAAAATAATCTATTTTGCTCAGCAACAACTAGAGACTGATGTGCTCCTTATTGCGCTTGGTCAACAAAGCTCAAAATTTATGGAATAGATATTAACAGTAATCTTCTAGCAGACACAACAGAAGCCTGATAAATAACTTGACATGTGGTATGTGTGGTACTCGTGGAAAAAAAAAATGTGGTTTTGAGAGACATACAATGTATCTGGTCTTTGGACTGGTTACCAGAATTATGCATCTGTTACTAATATACAAACCACCACAATTACCAAATCTCTTGATCAGCTTTTTTGGATCTCATAATTTTCTGCCATAATAAAACTTCTCAAGTACTTTTATTTGTGTGAATACAGACCTCCTTAGACTTCCTCTCTTTTCATCTTTCTGTTATTCTAAAAATGAAGTTTATGACCTCTGATACTTTCTAAGCAGAAGTTTCCTCCTGGCTATATTTCACTAGCTTTCAACATCAGGTATAGCTTCTTATGACCAAAGCAGCACTTTCAAATATGACAAATTAAAAATATCCTCATTTCAGTAGTTTAAGCATCAGAAAATCTTACCATATACTAATGCTATAGAATGTGCATCTATAGAATATTACTCCAAAAACAGTCAGTCCTCCCACATCAAAAGAACATGAAGTTGCAAAACAGAGTACTAAAAAATGAACAAAAAAAAAAAAAAAAAGAAGTATTCAATGATAGGTATCCCAATAACTCAGTCCCTTCTGAGAACATATTGTTACCACGTTACCAATCTTCTGATATACTATCACATATATTTTTTTCCAAAGTGTCTCTAATTTCAATGAATCAGTGGTATCCCGGCCATCAGTCAGATTTCTGTGCTGAAGGACACTGCTGCCTGTATGATTTCTGCAACCTCATCAGCTGCAGGAGGTGTTTGGTAGACACAGCCAGGGACTAAAGTAATAGAAAGGGCGATCTCATAGTTAAGGAATTTGAATGTGAGCTTTGCAAACTAGATTTTATCTCTGTCTATGTCACAGGGTCGTTATTTGATTTTGGGCGAGTCAATAATACCAGTATCTTCAAGCAAGCATCAACCTCTGTATGTGTTCTGCTAGAGACACTCGAATCTGGATTTGCAAGAATTCAGGGCTCTCTCAGCTACAAGGGAAGGCTGCAGAGTTATGACTGGTATGTTATATTAGTCTAAAAATGCTCAGTGCCCTGGAAAATTAGACCAGGGATTGCACAAGGTCAAATATTTACAGTTAGTGGGCAATCCCGACAGTCTTAACCTGGTTTCTGCGTCTCCATTCCTCCAATGTAAAATGGGGATGACATCACTATCTACTTTACAGGAGAATAATAAAGACTTTGCTCTCGACTGCTCCATCCCAACTTCTGTCTCACTTCTCTGCTATTCAATCTCCACATCCTTTCCTGGATTCTGTCCCCATTTCTGTTTCTCTTCTTTTGAGTTTCCAACTCTTGCCTCACTCACTCCTCATGCCTCTGATTTCCCAGGGTATTGTTTGCTTCTTTTTTACCTTGCTGAATGGTAATAAAAAGAAGCCACTGGGATCTCCTGGCTTCAACTGCTGTTTCTGACACCCCCAAACTTTTATCAGCCAGAGGCAGCAACTGTAGGGAGACGTAGCAGAGGATGGTGCACAGCCAGTTTATGTGGGTTCTTCTGAGAACAGAGCTGCTAGGCAGCAGGTAGCCTCTGCCATCCATGGGTAAACAGCAGTTAATTTAGCTTACTTTTTATTTTCCCCACAGAGCTTCATCACTTGGCCAGGTTTTTCTCTTATTTTCACAGGAACCATGAAATCGTGTTCCCACAGCCATGAGGGCAATCCAGACACAAGGACCGCTCAGGTCCCAAGGTATCTTCCCACAGCATGAAGCCCAGCAGACTGTGTCCCAGAAGACTTGATCAGAGGGGTGCCTTCGACTGCTCCAGCAAAGAAATGAGGTGTCCAGATGCCTGACTCAGCTACTGCCTCTGGGTCCACATTGGGGAAGACTTAAAAAAATTTAAAAAAATCCACATTTCCTGGGAGGAATGTAGGTGCTGTAGGGAGCAGAGGCTAGGAGATGTAGATCGCTCTCTTGAAATTCAGGAAGTTTCATCGCCCAGACTCAAAAGAATATTAAGGATCCTACCTGCAGTTCAGTACCTTAAATTAAAATCCGTAAGCTGCTAACAGCTGAAATTCTCTG
>NW_010123291.1:24431-47094 GCF_000699245.1 Pterocles gutturalis
TCTGGATCTCACCTTTAATTCCTGACACAGCAAATGTTGTGGAGGCACTCCCTGAGAAAAGGAGGCAGCAAATTGTCACCTCCATACTCTTCCATCTGCAGGGAGGGTGGTTTTATTGAGGATCATGTGTATTTGGATTAAAAATGAGCTATAAAACTCTAATACATTTACTGGACATTGCCTAGTCAGAAAAAAATGAGTAAGTGGTATTTGTACTGGATTTGTTTCTAAAATGCAATTAAAAAACTCCCGTAAAGATGAAGGGTTGTAGCATTTACTGTTCATTCCAAGTAAACTCTCATTCCATGTTTAGTTTACTCTTTTTTGGTTTTTAAATGTATCTTACTACGCCAGCTAGTAATAAGGCAAGGAAGAAACAGGAAAAAATTCTATTATCTGATGAAAGTCAATGATGGTGTTTTGTGCTGATGCAGTTCAGCTGGAGCCCTCTTGCTCTTTGAAACAATTTTGGAAAAGACCAAGTAAGGAAAATTCTCCAGACTATCCTGACATTAAGCACTAGTTCTTTTCTGGCAAAAGCATCCCTATAGATGAGTGAGCATTCAATCTCACCATGTATTCTTTTTCTGGACTCTGCTGAAAATGCCTCAGTTTAATGCCAAATCTGTATGAAGATCTTTCATATTTATCTCAGAAAAAAAAAATATATATTTAGTACACATATTGGAACAAAATTAATGATATGCATGACAATATTTGTAAAAGGTAATTTCTTATCAGGGAATTGCAGATGGAAGCAATTTCTCTGTTGTAAATTAACAGCTATTAAAATATTATTTACTTTATTGTATGAATTAATAATATCACTGTAATGGCTTTTCCTAACTTTCAGTATTTAAAATGGATGGAATAAACCACCATGTCTCTGTGTCTCACTTTCAATCACAAGTCATACACAAATATAATTATTTGCATAGAATTAATATGTAAGCTTTGGAAGAGGAATCCATGAACTCCACAAAGTTTTTTAAATAACCAAGACTATATATCAGTTTGAAGTTTCAGTACTAAGGGAGATGACATTTAATATCAATAGATGAAACAACTTATATTCAAATAGCAGAAGGTTGTAAGTTTATTGCTATTATGCAATGAATAGGAAAATCATGATATGTGTGTTTTCCTCACTGCCTATGACTACGAGGAATTAGACCACATTTTATGGCACTTAGGAGTAGAATTAGTTTTTGCACATACGTATGACTGCTGTTCTGAATGCTGTCCGGCTTGTCTCCCTTTTTGCAATGTATATGTTCAAACGGATAAGGTTCCATGTAAAAAAAATTAACGATAATGCATATTTTTTTTCTATGTTTTACTTTCATCTATGCATTCAAATCTGTAGATAAAAATCTTACCACAAAGTTTAGTCTGGAAGGCAGATGTCAGTGTTTCAATCTGACTGAAATTAGCAACCAGAAACACATGCTCTTCATGCGGCTCACTCCCAATGGACTTCAGCGTGTTCATATCTACTCTTCCCACTCCAATGGCAAAAATCAAGATACCCGAGTTACGAGCTTTAGCAGCCATCTCTGCCACTGGATCCTGAGGTCTCCCATCTGTCACTATCATGATAATTCGGGGCACATTCTGCTTCAGAGGTCGAGCTCCTTCTGACTCTGAAAATGCAATGTTGACTGCATACTGAATAGCCAGCCCAGTCATGGTGCCGGTTGCCAGGTGCATCATCCTCTTCACTGCTCTTTCAATATCCTGCTTCCTCCTGAATGTCTTCAGCGAAAACTCGTGTTTGACTGTGCTGCCATACTGAATCAGACCTACTCGGGTGGCATCGGGACTGATGTCCAGAAACTGCAAGATGGTTAAAATGAACTCCTTCACTTTTTCAAAGTCATAGGGACGTACACTGCGAGAGCTGTCAATGATGAAGACAAGGTCCAGACGTTTGTTGTTGCAAGTATTTTCTGGAAGGCAAAATACAAATAAAAATACTTTACAAGAATTTCAAAATGCAATTCAGTTCAGGTTGACCTGAGGTCTCAAACATGCTGTCTAAGCAAACACCCTGACTAGTGCGGGGAAAATACAGGAAAAACGGGAGATGCCAGAACTAAGGCTACTTGGACAATATAAATTTGGCCTCCAGTAATTAACAAAAGCTCCCTGTTATGTGATCAGTGTGTGTGTATATATATATTTTGTTTTGTTTTGGTTTTTTTTTTTTTTAGTGATCAGTGTCCAGAACGGCTAATCGCAGTGGAATGGGTAGATACTTGTGCCATACCCTGTTCTGTCACTGTTGTTGAGATTTTGACCTCATACCCCACGTAGGATGGAGACACCCTCTGAATGACGTAGTTACTATTTAAGTGGGATGCACTGGGATGCTTTTTATGGTAGTGCCTGAGAATTTAGAAATCTAACAGTCCAGTGAGGCAGGGTGGTATCAGTCCTCCATTACGAACAGGGATAACAGAACACAAAGAAATTCAGGCCAAAAGCATCTATTAATTGCAGTGACCGATACAAGATGTGAAAGGACTGATTTTTCAGGGAACTTGGCATCAAGCAGCACTTTGCATGCACAATGTACAGTTCTCAGTGACATCAACTGCAGCTGTGAGTGCTCAGCACTTCTGCAAATCAAACCCCATAATTCCGAACACATAATTAACGGCCACCTGGGAGACGTCTCTTCTATTGGACAAACTCAGAATCATACAGAAATTCTGTGGCTGCATCAAAGAGAAAATCCTGTTGTCTACAGTGGCACGCAACCTGGCCAAAAGGCCACTCATACACTTCCTGAAATATTCTATTTCAGTCACCAGCAGTCTTTTCTCCCAAGAACCACTGAAGCAGAAATACCACAGGGTCTGTCTATATCTGACAATTGCACAGGCGGACAGGCTAAGCTATCATGAACAGCAGAAGTGAAGGCTGGGTACCTTCTGGACATGCTACAAGATTGCTGGGATCCTGGATACATCCTCTGGCTTCTGCTTAGCATCCATCTTTTTTGAAAGAATATGAGACATATGCATGAGTTGCACGAGAATGGATAGGAACCGACCACTCACAGAAAGCCAGCACATGGCAGGCTTAAGGCAAGCAGGGGGAGGTGAGCCACGAGCCTTGCCACAGAAGGCAGCATACGGCAAAAGATTAAAAGGACTTTAAAGGGCTTAATGGGATGCTGGTGAAGATAAATCAACTGAAGTTTAATATTTACATTAAAGACCTCTCCAGATTAGGAAATCCCTGAGACACAAAAGCATGGCAGTTGGGGGAATTTTCATATGCATCCTCTTTTGACTGCTGTTAGAGATAGAATATGGGGTTAGATAGACCTTAGATAGACAATCAGTGTGTCTGCTCATGTTCTTAGATTCCTGGGGCTATGAATAAACCTCTGAGGTAGCTAATTGCCCATTTGTCTGCCTGTCTTGAAAGATTAAAGGTGGCAAGAATGCCCATCAAACTTCAGTAGCATCCTCATTTTACTAAGTGGAGATACCCCTAATCAATAATTTCGCTTATTGCCCAACCCAATTCAATTCCCCATGCACTCTCATCCATCCTGTGCACTGAATGAGGCAAATGCCTGGTGGAAAAGTAGTATTGGACTGTATAATTAAAGGTCATGTCATACTGCACAAGTACAAGTGGGCCAATCAAAGACTCAACTGGAAAAACATCTGTCTGCAGACAAGCCTTTCCATGAGTTCACTTGTGGCTGCTGATGAATGCTGATCATGTACTTCTGCCATGGCGAGGGGTGAGATGCCTGCTTTCCCTTGTGAACTCAGAAGCCTCTTTCATAGATGACCAAGAACATTTGTGGGCATAGAATCAAAATGCTCTTTGACGACAATAAAAATGACTGCCTGGGTTTATTCATGCGCAGTCTACAGTATGGCTTTATTCATAAGCGTAGGAATATGTTCGGGTTGCTCATTCTTGCAAAATAGAGGATGTTGAATGCAAGCCAAATCGAACAGAAACAAAATTCCAGTTCTAATGGGATACAGATATCCTGATATATTAACTATTTTCCATCTTATTATCTTAGTGGTGTATCTAATTATTAATTATTTTTACTAATATAACATGAAACATTCCAGAATGTTTGTAATACAAAGGTAACACTAAGATATGATTTGTGGGAGCAGAGCAAGGGGAAAGACAATTGCAGAAAAAATGCTAAGAGTATGTGTGTGTATATGAGAGGAAGGACTGAGAAGGGAGAAGGGTAAAATGACTGCTATTTTATTTCTCTTAAAACAAGCCAAAATTAGAGCCACAGTGCTGAATCCTTTTAATTTGAATATAAACATTTGGATGCCAGTCTAAAGAGACTCAGTTATTTATTTTGAAGTCAGGCATGAATCTTGGCAGGAAAAAACCTGGACAGCATTAGTGGTAGAAGCACACCCCATTGATAGATATTTCTTAAGTAATTTAGCCCAATCTGAACGTAATACAGTATCTTTCAAAACTACTTTCACTAGCAAAATTCTATCTATAGAAATACCAAACATTTCCAAATGAAAGTGTATTTAAAATCTTTGTCTTCAGACTTGGTGGGAATTTTTAATAATCTTGCTATTATTAAAGTTGATTAAACTGAGATGGGCTCCATGAAAAATAAGCAACATTCCAGCTGGATGGTATTTTGAGGAGTGGCAATCAGTAATGACTAACAGATCTGAACAATCATCCCCTCAGATAAACCTTCAGCAATACCTTTTTAGCAGTGGCATGCTTTTGCACTTGCCCTGTAAACTATAACCTCTTCCTGCTACCATTTTAGACAGGGAACTTTCTCACAACTTTGGCAAATGTCCTTGTACCCAAAAGCAATTCCTTTCCACTCTTCTTATGAAAAGTGACATATCCATTGAAAAGAGCTACTCATCCATAAACCTGCTTCTAAGTCAGCAGTATTTTTTTATTGCCAGCACAAAAGTTAAAAAAAACCTCAGTGTGAGTTGTATTATCCAAAGGCAAGGCCAGGAGCATCAAGACAAGGACAGACAAGGCAGGGGAAGGAAAGGTCAAGTCATAGGAAATACATTCTCCTCCTCCACTCAATATCCAGTTTGTCTGTAAATGACTGTTACACTGATGTTGCCTTTGCAAAATTAACAGTGCAAGGAAATTTCAGTTCTACTTGGAAGAACACAGCTGGGATCTAACTACCAAGAGATATATAAAACAAAAGGCTTAAAGGAATATTCCACACTGAGCATCTTAATTTCCTCTAAAGCTCAAAATTCTGTTAAATTATTTGCTCTGATCCCTGCAGGTTTCCTTCTACTCATTAAGCTCAGGCCTGAACCCCTACTTTGTCTTTGACAAAGCTCACATTGCTTTGACTTTGCTCACCCACTCAGGGTCTCTGCCTGAGAGTGTGTTTGTACCCTCTCAGCTTATTTCTAACGAATGCCACACTGCCTTAATATAACTGCAGCAGCACCAGGGAGTTTTCCTGGGCACTGGAGTTGACTCTTCTAGGCTGTTATATCACTAGAACAGTTCCTGGTATTGTTTGTCCTAGGACAATTAACATTTTTTCAAACAATCCTCTGGCATGATATGGGAAGTAGCACGAGCCTGGGACCCATCCTAATAAGCAATGTGGATGCAACTGCTCTGTGAGCTCAGGGTATTCAGTGCTACAGACGCAGGGCATCCTATCCGCTGGTCTCAGTGCCAGGGAGCAGTCTAAGATAAAAGCTAAGCTCAGAGGCCAACTGGCCTGCATCCACAGGATTAAACTCACCTTCCCCCTAAAATAGAGTGGCTGTATGCAAACTGCCTACTGGGAATAATCCCTGTCCCCCCTGTAGCCTCTGAACCATGCACAGGGACTGCTCTGGGAGTGCTAATCACTGTGGGCCAGAGACAGCTCCAGCAATTTAACAGCAACAATAACGGTGGAGTCCCAGTGCCCAAGAATGTCCCCTGGCACTGTTTGATTTCCTCAGACATTTCCATTTTTGGATATTCCAACTGAACACATTCAAAGGACCCAAGTTTTAGGTGGTGATTTTTCAAAAGCTTTTGCAAGCCAGCTCCCTTGAAAAGACTGATTGTTTAAAAATTAGTTATTTATTTTCTACGGTTGCCCTACATATTTATGATTCCTTAACACTTTTTTTTTTTAATCTGGATATTACTTATTTGGTTATGTAGGTCTTTATCCTAACACATGAGAATGGGTAAATGTCAAAGAAGGCTATTGCTGTATGCAGAAGGAGTTTATCTCAATTTGGTAAATACTACAGCAAAGTTAAGACATGGAAATAGTAATGCATGACAAGTAAATATTAGTTCCATGAGGATGTTTGTTACAGAGTAAGGCAATTTAAGCAAAAAGGAAGGATGAGAAAAAAAAAACAGATCACAGAAAAAAAATTGCCTGAGGAGGCAATGCATTAATGGCAATTTTAAGACTCAATATACTGTGTTGCTTAGCTCACTCCATAGTAACGTATATACAAAAAAATTACATGTCCTGCGACACTGCCAGCAAAAACATCAGGTTTATTTTTAGATTTTATCTTTGAGTAACAGAACAAAAGTCTTCATTCAGAATTAAATACTATTCTCCCAGCCAGGACATTATAAAACTCCTTCCGAAATTCTCTTCTTTCTTCGTCATTTTATTATTTCATTTTCCCTCTAGCACTCAACCTTACTTGCTTCTCTTCTCTTTATAACTTCTTTCTTTATAAGGCTCGGTATAACTCCTACCAAATTTGTGTCAAAATGTATGAACTTGCTGGATGTCAAATATTTATTCTTAAAGTCTAGACTTCTGATTTTCCCTAGCTAAATATCCAGCCAGAAAGACTGGGTTTGACAGGTTCTCAGATATTCCAAAAGGTCTTAGTTCATCAAGAAGGTTTAATCTTCTTGCCATACAATCATACAAGTAAAGAACATTCAAATTTGCAATTCACTGATAAATATGCCAAGAGCAAAATACTTGGATGGGAAGAAAGACCTATCTCTGTATTACCTACATACACCTTCTTAGGAAACCGCAATAGCTTCATTTGCAAAGATCAAGCATGAAGTACATAGCAGTTAATGTAACGTTGTTCCTGTTCGAAAAACACATTTTGTGGTTGTTGCCAAGAGTAAATGAACAGCAGTAATTCCAAGCACATCTTGGCTCTAGTGCAACATTTTGTGCAAGTTAGCTTCCACTCCTTTTATTTTTTTCCCATTTTAATTCAAAGAAGGGCAAAGGATGGTATGGTGCATTTCAGATATAATCATACTTAGTTCATGAAGGAAACGTCAGAAATGGTTCAGTACCCCCTTCCTGGCAGGCATATGTGCTGCACATGGTTCTGCAGGTGACTCCTCCTCTTCCCAGCTCTGGAACACACTCTGGGTCCAAGACCTGCCCCCATACTCCCAGGCCCCATTCTTACCCTGAGCCTCTCCCCAGACTCACAGGCCTCTGGCCCTAACCCAAACATTCATTTATGAGTTTGGCAGCTCACCCATTCCTCCTTACAAATTTCTTCATCTGGGAACACTCGCTAAATGCAACACAGCCTCCAGACATTTCTTTATTGCATATGACAAAATCTTTTATGAACTTCCAAAATTTCTCGAAGAACTGTACAGCAGGAGGCTTTTGTCCACAGATTTCCATTTCCTTCTACATGCAAATGCTTCATTATCAGTCACTGCAGGAGGGTCCGTTACCTTCTTCTCATTTCACCTTGCTATTTCTATTCCTTCTCTGCCATCCTTTAAAAAATAACAATGTCATTATTAATATAAAGTCTCTCTAATTCCGTAGTTCCAAAACTGACTCCTGGTATTTCTCCATTTCTTTACTGAGACTGGTGCTGTCTCTGGCATGAAGCCGAAGTATGGTGTAGGGATACTCTCAAGCTTCTTAGTTCTTTTTGAATATTTCAGCTGTTCTGAGATGGAAACTGTTGGGTTTCTTGCCAGGAGTCAAACCTTCTTTCATGGTCAGGAGGACCAGCGAGTGAGCTGCTTTCCCTTGCAGGCAGGGCAACATCTAGACAGAGGGATGAAGCATCCCGATATCCCCACGCCAGCCCCAGCAGCATCAACATCTACCCACCGCGTCCTAACAGAAAAAAATGTGACATGCTCTCAGTTGAGCGCAGCTCACACCCACGAGAAAGGGGGCAAATTCCTTTTCTGAACCATAATGGAGAAGCCTTACAGTACACACCGTTAATGCTACTTTGAATCCAGTTCCCACAGACAGCCTGGAGGCATTTACTTTGCCTGTGACTCTGCCTTTTCCTGCACACATCTGTAAAACAGCAAATCACAACCAACAACAAAAAAAAGGTGTTTGCGTGGGAGAAGATGATCTTTATATCCTTCTCCTTGAAGATCTGAAATTCCTGTCTTTCCTGAGCTACCCGGGGCACCACTGGAAGGACACAGAAATCATTAGAGAAGGAACAGAGGGAAAAAGTTAATAGCCGTTAGTAGTAGTGTACAAGATTTAGTGAAAAAATGTGACCTTAATCAGTTTGTGCTGTTCTGCTTTCAGGACATTGGCTTAACGTTTTAAAAACTCCTATCCGTACTATTTTTCAAAGCCATCCACGTCTTTGTTTACGGGGAAAGCTGTTAGCAACCTCAACATTACTCATTGATCAGCTGACCTGAAACCACATATTTCTATCCATTGGTAACAGTCTAAGTATTAGACTCTTTTCCAGAATAGTTTCAGAAACAGCATCACGGGATAGTGCCGTATACCATTTCACCTTGCTCCCAAAAACGCATGGGACATCATGCCTATGGGCAAACCATAAGTCCTACCACTTCAGCAGCACTTAAATAAACCTCTTCTGGCTTCCAAAGCAATCTAAAGAGCATGTCCCTCTTAATTCACAGTAGTGTCTGATTGCCCACTCACGCCTATAAAATGAGCCATGCCTTCGGTTATGCAAATGATGCTTCCAGGATTTTCAAGTTAGGTTTGTATATATGTGCTTTTTAAATTACTAAGCTAAAGTACTCACAATGAAGCCCAAAGCCACCACACTTCTGAACACCCATTGCTCTTTCTTTTGGTCTGATCTTCCTTCAAGACAAAATACACAGAGGAGGCTTTGAGCTTGTTGAGAATATATGCACATAAAAATGGAATTTGTGATTTTACTCAGTGAATTATTGTTAAGGCAAACTGTTTTTCAAACAGAAACGGTATTTCACAGTAATTTGTGGGGGTTGTAACAAACAATTTCAGAAATACAATGAGCATTTGCAGTTTAGTACATGACTCAGTTTTTTCTGTAGCATCAGATATTCCTTCCTCCTTGTGGAAAACTTACAGATCACTTAAAAAAAAAAAAAAAGGAAAAGGAAAAAGAGAAAATGAAAAAAAAAAAGAGCAAACTATAATAAGAAAACAAAACAGAACAAAGGAGGAGGAAAAAGGGAAAAGAAATGGCTTAGTTTGAGGAAATACACATTAAAGAAATACAGAAATTTTTTTGCACTGCTAGAAATAGAATTATATCCTATCTAATATTAATTAGTGTATTGCCCTTTAAGCAGCTTAAAAGTGAGTGCTATTTTGATACATGACTTGAAAATCAATAATGAATACTAAATCTGAGAGTCAGCAAGCATAATGTTGTTCTGTAGTTCAAAATCTCTAACACAGACCAAAATCCAAACTTTCTGATCTCCGTGATAATTGGCTGCAGATGAGCGTACTCAGAACAGGATACAAAGCTGTGGGGTCTGTCATGGTCCCAGCTAGCCCTCACGGCTCATTAGTTGGGCCTTCTTTAGGAATAACAGCTTCTGCAGGGAACAGCTGGCTGGGCAGGGATACGACCGCTGCTCAGATCTCGCCTTCTCAGACTCCAGGACACCTGTTAGGGGCTGTGAAGGCACAGCCTCAGCACAAGCCAGGCTACCAAGCCTCAGAGCTGCAGAGGGAGGATTTCCCACTGCAAACCAACACCAGAAACCTGAAAGGGCAAAGTGGTCTGAGCAAGGGCAACCTTCCTGCTACTGTTTTAGACCCTGGCCAGGTAGATAATGGCCAACAGCTATTTCAGGGGAGAGGCTGACCGCTGAGAGATTAAGATGAAAGCTCACGTTTCAAGACTTGGCATAAAGTCCATGGGAGACTTCTCAGCTACTGAGACAATCACCACTGGGAAGCAAAGCATGCAATTGCCAATATTACCTCGAGGCACAATGATTATAAGATGTACCTACACACCTCAGAAGGAAGAAACAGGTGATTTCACAGACTGTAAAATGCTTTGCTCTCTCTCTTTCCAAATAGAACACATCTGTATTTATATGGCAATTTTATGTTTTGATTAGAGAGAGTCTAAATTGATATGTATATGACTACCTTGTATCCTTATAAAATGATTTTGCTTATATTTTAACTAAATATGTGATAATTCAAAAGATGTCAATTGCAATCTCTTCCTACCTTTGTCTACTGCCTGGAGTAGCTGTGATCTCCTCAAATACTATACCAGCATAGTATGTCAAACACGATGTGGTTATCATGACACAACTCTGCCTTCAATTGCAAAGCAGATTTCAATTATAAGGAGTCTACTTGTCTGAGGATAAAAAAAAACTTGTCAGGGTTGCATTCATGTGAGGAAATAACACATACACACACATGCTGAGGCCATGAATGAGTTGCTTGCAGCAGTCACCACCCCATGAAAATCCACATTAGCAGTATTTAGAGATCTCTGGACAGCTCTTAGTGTATCAATGTACAATGAATCCAACCAAAACTAAACCGAGATCTTATCTGCACTCCACAGAAGCATCATGGGCAAGACTCACTTTTGTCGCATATTTTCCCCTCTGATTTGCAGCTAAAATTTAAGAAATCATAGAATCATAGAATGGTTAGGGTTGGAAAGGACCCTAAAGATCATGGAGTTCCAACCCCAAACAACTTCTGAATTCTCCCAAAAAACAAGGGTTGAGTTTTGTGATCTCTTTGACACTACTTTCCATACCAAACCCCCAAAAGCTGCTATTCAGTTTCTAGTGGTTCTATTTCTTGGCTGAAAATGCTTAGTTTGGATAAATCCATAAGATATCATTTCTGTTTTGTCACTTACAGTCATTCTGTAACTGAAAATACTGCAAGACAATTAAACTTCAGGAGTGACTCTCTTCAATTCTAATTGAAGAAAAAATAACTTCTAATAAAACAAACAGCATTCAGTGGCGACAAGGCAAGCTGGAGGACCCTGTAGTCAGAACCAATATTTAACCCAGAATGGTTAACCTGATAACGCTCTTGAGCCCTAAAGTTACGTACACCCAAGTTTAAGAACTGGGTTGTACATAAGAATGTTTGGAATAATTTTAACTGACTGTAGTGAGTGATTCATAAATTTAGTGAGCACTCTGTGCACTTCATATTACTTCCCTTCATATTATTAGTAGAATCATATATATACAACCAAGAGAAACATCATTATATGTTTTGTTGCAAAATACAATTTAACACAGACAGGGACATCTGCGTCTAGCAGCAGTTTCTACTGAACAGGAGCCAAGTACATTTCCTTCTTGGCCTCCTTTCCCCTCTCTGTTTCAATTTTTTGCAGTATCAGTTAATCTCTTGTAGTTTCTTTCTTCTGGTATTATGTAGTACCTAAAGGAATGCCCCCTAAATTAGTTTTTCTCCTCACATAAATAGTTATTTTCAAAAACAGGTAGGTGCATGTTTTATATTCCTGAGGAACAGAACGAATGTTACTGCTTAGAATATTATTCTGCAGCTTATCAAATTATTCCCATGCATCTACTTCAGAGCTCTCCAAATAAATGTGTCCATGTGACACAAAATACATGCCCAGTTTACAAAAAAAGAGTTCACCAAGAAAAAAAAAAAAACAACACAAAAACTTGTGGTTTTTCCACAATTTCAAAATTTTGCTTTGCCTTTTTTTTTTTATTATAAATTATTCTAATGCAGTAGGATACAAGTCCCAAATCCGCTCCACCAAAAAAACCCACAACATCAAACACCAAAAAAACTACATCTTGCAAGGACTGGGTATGTGTTGCTTCCGAACATGGAACCTGCTGAAAGCTGCTGTGGACCTCTGACTGTGGCCTTGAAACCACAGCATGGAAATCACAGCTCTGAAGAACTGACACAGCTCTTCATCAGTCTGTTTCGGTGCAGAAGTCCATTTCAGTTATATCTGAATGGAATTAGCTAATGTAACAGACATAATTTTATCTTTAAAACCCCGTAGCCAAGTGTATTTCCATTACTGTTTTGCTTTAGTATCCAAAAAAAGCAATGCTAAGCTGGCAAACTGGTTTCAGCGATCTGTGTGTAATCTAACAAAGCAGCTGCACTCAAAAAAATGATTTTGTCAGAGAGCTAAGTGAAAACTCATCAGAGACTTTAAAAGAGAAGATTCTAAAATAAAAGATTAATTTCCTTTAAGGAATCAGGATAAAGCCAAAGATCCAATACTCAGGGTCAAATTACTGATGAGGGGAAAGAGAAGGCAAAATTTAGTTCACGTCACGTAAGGGGAGAGGCAACCGCCCTCTGCTACAGGAAAAACAAATGGACCATCCTATTTCTCTCTGTTATTTCCCAAGATCTTGCAGGATCTAATTAAAATGTTTTTATTATGATAAATACATGCATATTTTTGATCTCTAAAGCAACTACACATCTTCTACAACTAATATGCTGCAAGAAAGATTTAAGAAAATGTTAACAAATTTAATTAAATTGGCACAATTGACAAGTTTGAAATACTTTGAGGTTTCATTCAGTGTTTAAAGAAAGAAAAACCTGCAAAACAGTTTGGCTTTCAAGGGCCACACAGAGTTCCAAAAACTTTATGTCCAATCGATCCTTGCACAAAAGATTTCAGGTCTTTAATGGAAATTATTAGCTATAGCCATAATAATTTTAAACAACAATAAGCGATGCTAAGATCTGCCAAATTAAAATAATACACAGTGAGGTTTAGCAGAAAGACTGGGATAAGAAAAACACAGAAAATACATAGCTCATTCCTTCTGAAACCTTTGTTAAAACATACAGGTTATTAGCCCTAACAAGATAACTAAGAAATCCATGAAGTATTAGTGCATGGCTGCCAAAAAGTTAAATTCCCCTAAAGCTGGATCCCAAAGTAGTTTTATCTCTATGTGCACAATCCCACAGGATTTTTTCTCCATTCCATTTTGCTTATTTATGTTGTCAGTTTCCTGGAGCAAGGGCTTTTACTTCTGTACATGGACACTACTAGCATTTTACCATTAAACAGCGCAGTAGTGCACTTTTGTTTTAAAAACTGGTAAAATGAAGAAAAAAGGAAAAAAAAAATTTTAATGCTACTAATATTTACACAGCATAATCCTTCATTTCAGTCCTAAAAACATACATAACCTCCACCCCCCAAAAAAAACCCAACCTAAACTTTCATTACTTCTCCAGGTATCTGCTGGTTCTTTGCAGCTCTATGGCTCACTTTTGCCTGCCAACCAAGTCTTTCCACAGCAGCAGCAACTGTCATCGCCACCACTATTTATAATATACATATTCTATAGAATGGGAACCCTGTGAAATTGCTGTAATTCTGGAGTGATTTTATTAAGTCAGAAGACTTCATGTCACTGAGATCATGGTTTGGCCCCATTCTTTCTCATGTCATTTAAGGAACACTACGGCTTTCCAGCAGAGTGGCATGCATTTCACACATTCTGTTCTTTACAGAGAGGCACGTTTTAACCATGCCACTGTTTATATGTGCTGCTGGATTTGAAGCAAGTGACCTAATTTATTGTAACAGAATGCAGGGCCCAGGAGTCTGACTCCAAACTGCCACGTCATTTTATGGGCTGGACCAGAGAAAGTCCCAACTTTCTTGCATCATTTAATGTCTTGAAGAGGTTCTTTCAGCCAGAGCTGCCAGAATTGTTTGCATCCTGCACACACCAAACTGAACAGAGATCCAGAATTTTGCAAATTGCAGGGATCACAATTGCTTGGCTTTTGAAAGAAGAAAGAAATCTTTTAATCTCAACATTTTGATTGATATTGTGTGATAATTCTTATATTATCCACTATTTAAAATTAGAAAAAGAGGCTATAAAAGCAATTTTTAAAATCATAGAAGAAAAAGGCAAGCTGAGAAATGTGACACCTTTTAGTTAGCAGATAAGCTGTTAGGAGATGAAGAAGCTGACCAGCAAACTGTTTGATGACGCACAGGTAATGATCAACAAGAGAGAGATGAACCTTATGTTTTAAAATATGACAGCCACAAGCTAAAACTGCTAGATTCTGCCCTTGGATTTTTGGCAAAAGTGGAAAAATGAGCTACTCATTATAAATTAAATTAACCTGACAAAATGAAGGGATTAACATCAAGTAGCGTATTGACATGCCTCATTTCAATAGCCACCGATTTCCATTCAATCATCATGCACAGCATATCATATAGACAGCTAAAACTTGCTGGCATGGTAAAAGGCAGCTTTGACAGAACCTCCATGGACCAATATGTATTTTCTCTAAACAGTGAAAAATAAGCTCTTTTTCCCAAGACAACAATCCTGTAGCAAGTATTTATTTCATATCATTTATATAAACTAGATCTAGTCCTCCAAAAGTGAACACCTTTCAACAGCTGCTAACTGGTCAACAGACTTTTTCATGTTCCTGCTTGCAAAATGGTAATCTCCCTTTTCATAGAATGAATCATAGAACCATAGAATGCCCTGGGTTGAAAAGGACCTTAAAGATCATCTAGTTCCACCCCCCTGCTGTGGGCAGGGTTGCCAACCCCTAGAGCAGGCTGCCCAGGGCCCCATCCAGCCTGGCCTTGAACCCCTCCAAGGATGGGGCATCCACAGCTTCTCTGGGCAACCTGGGCCACTGCCTCACCACCCACACAGTGAAAAATTTCCACCTAATATCCAACCTAAATCTCCCCTCTCTTAGTTTAAAACCATTCCCTCTTGTCCTATCACTATCAGCCCCTGTAACAGTCGCTCCCCCTCCTGTTTATAGGCTCCCTTCAAGTACTGGAAGGCCACAATGAGGTCTCCTCGGAGCCTTCTCTTCTCCAAGCTAAGCAAGCCCAGTTCCCTCAACCTTTCTTCATAGGAGAGGTGCTCCAGCCCTCTGATCATCTTTGTGGCCCTTCTCGGGACCTGTCCCAAGAGCTCCATGCTCTTGTGCTGGGGACACCAGACCTGAACACAGTACTCCAGATGGAGTCTCACAAGAGCAGAGTAGAGTTTTTTATCATAAACTAACTCATCCAAGGTTTGGACAGCTTCTCATGCCTTTTATAATTGGTATTTGAGACAGCCCTTGGTGGTGTTGTTCAGGTTTTTTTGTAACTTACCTAGTAGAGAGTGTGAGCTAACGTCCCTTCTTCGGGTGAAATGCCCTCCAGGGAGATCTTTTGCCATGATAGAGACAGTGGAAAGCAGAGCATGTCCAAAGAGCAGAAAGAAGTATGCAATCATTTTCCTCATCTTCAGGAAACAGAGGGACAGTCAAGGATGTAAAACTGCAATGAAGGAGAGAAGGAGATGAGCTCTTTGACTACACAAAACAATACCCTGTAACCACATCAGCCACCCAGCTGCACTGCTCCCCTCCGTCACGTACACACATGCAGATACACTGGCATGGAATAATACCTACACCTTCAAGAAAGGATATCTACGTAATAAAGGAGCAGTTAGCAAACCCTGCATGCTGTTTAAAGTATTGTTAGTTGAAGTTCATAGTTAACAATTAAAATGTATTGACTTTTACAATCATTCGTAAAGATAAAGGATTTTTAAGCAAGAAAATAAACTTTGTTTCAGTCAGCCTGTCAGCATAAACCGATTCAAGGAGGACACAAACACATTTTCATTATTCTACTCAGCACTCCACTGCATTTTTTTCAGAAGGTTAAGGGTTCTTGTAGTCTTAGAGATATTTGCTTCAGAAAACCTTGGATAATCAAAACAAGAGAAGGGAATATATTCCAGAAACAGCAACGATAAATGAGAACAGGCGACAGCTCGTGCTCTCTTTTCAGAAGACTGCCTGTGGTTGCTAGCATGGAGATAATAGTGCAGAATGAATCTTGACACAAGTTACAGAGAAGTTTTGTCATCCAGAAGAGCAAATTAACAGACAAAATTCCTACACTAGGAGATGATTCCTGCCCAGGAGTTTGTTAAGGCACCTCCAAAGCCATGGCTGATTCTGCCCACAAACAGAGAGCTAAGACTGACATGCTACAGGCTCATCTGGCCGTGTGCCCTGTTGGTGGGCTTCTTCGGATGGCGATTCAGTCTATCTTCCCCAAAAACTTCGTTGTTGTGGGTTGTGAAGAAAGCACCTCACTGGAGCAAGATTCATTAATGGAGAACCAACCATCCTGTGGCAGAGCACCTTCACGGGTCACCGACCATGCGCTTTGCATGATGCCAAAGAAATCCAACATAAAAAAGTGATTCGGGACAGTCCTACCAGCTCTGCCGAGTACCTCAGACTAAACCCTCTTACCTTCTGGCACTTAACATACTTTATACCTTTGTAGCAATTTTTGATATTTAGTCGCAATTTCAAATTTACTAGGCTCACAACTGACCCCGAGCAACTTCAGAAATAATAATTTTTAAAAGTGTTTGTTTGCTGTGATTTTACATCTTTGAATTCTGTTGTGAAAATGTTTAAATGGCATGCAAATAATATATGATTAGCTGATAATATAAACCAAAATAACTACATAAACATTAATTAGCTGTCAGCAAATTCTGAAACATATTAAATCAGTAAACTTTCAATTTTGCATTATTTTACCAGTCCCTTTGAAAAGTAAGGGGGGGGGGTACTAAAGAAACAGAAGCATCGAGTAACAGTGCCTAGTTTTCTGGGGATCTTTTTATTCAAACTTAATGTAACTTCTATTGTTCAATAGTATTTCATTTTGATTCAGAAACCTTAGGTCCTTAGATCTCAATATCTTTACCAGCCTTATAACCAGAAATGAAGCCTACTTACAGTTTCAACAAAAAAGATCCAATTCTCGTAAAAAAAAAAAATCAGCACACGCCTATCCTCACAAACAGCGTTTTACAATACTGTTTCAAAAGAACGCAACACTTAACAGGGGAGATGTTGCCTCATCTTACAGAGTACAATACATAAAATAAAAATTAAAGGGAAGTTGCATCCATTTTCAATAAGAAAAAAACAAGTTCCCAAAGCTGAAGGCTGCATATGTGGTAACAGCTGCCACTGATGCAAGCCTGTTGCCACCCTTCATCCACACTGAAAGCTTCTGTGCTGCTCTCCTGAGATGACGGTAGTCTGGATTTACGTGCTTTGCCCTAGTTCCAGGTACATATTTCTGTCCACTGATGCTTGCATTTTCACATGATCAGTCTGTATTGTGGTTGTACAGCTTCTTCGCACACAGTCCTCCCACAGTTCTCTGTTTATTTTCTGGGTCTTCTGCAAGGTCCCCTGTCTTCACGCCAGAAGCTGAACAGTGTTTACTGCACCCCATTTGGTATTTAACACCTCATTTTCCCAGCAGGCTAAAGCAGGCTGCTGGCACAGCCCTTTGTAGCTTCACATTGCTGCCTAACCCTTGCTCTACCAGACGAGAACACATTCCCAAAGTACCAAACTTACATATTTTTGTGGCTACCTGGAAAAGACGTTTCAAGCCCTTTGATTCCAGCTGTCGCAGCAGGAGCATTCTGCATTATACCATCAGGAGCCAGCTCCCCTGGGCAGACCCAAGGCCAAGTCACCGCATGACAAACATCCCAAACACCTCAAAAGCAAAAGACCCCAAGAGTCTGGCAATCCATGGGGCTCAACCAGGTTGAGCAGCAGATGCACTGGCTTCCCCTGCTCCATTCTTCTAATCATGAAGAGAGGAAGAAGACGATCCTGGGCAGGGCTTCACAAGCGACCTTGGAACAGTCAGTGCAGCGCCCTGCTCTGCTGGACACATGAAGAAGCTCCTAACAGAACAGGCAACTGCTGCTCACAGAGGTACAATCTCTGAGGACTGCCAGCAATACCTGCAGCTGTCTTGAGGAAGTCTGGTACAAAGGAGATTCTAGTAGAAGATGGCAAGTAAATAGAAGGCTCTCCTGTTCTTTTCAGGCTTCCCTTGCTCCCTAACCGGCTGCCAGTCAAGAGCTGGCGTTTTCTTATGAATTTTACCTGCGCTTGCTTAGCCATATACTCATGCAACAGAATAATTTCTCTGATGTGCTGTTAATGATTTTCAGTCTTCATGAACTACAGTGGAAGAATACTGAAAAATGAAATTGGGACTTCATATTTAAAATACTTATTTCCTTTGTTGGACAGCACTCAAAAAACACAAGCCTGTTTCTACCCTTTCAAATATCTTTCCGTGGAAGTCTCATAAGGGACTGATGGCTGTTTTGGACAGAGACACTAGTGAATACTCTGTGTCAGTGGTGATGAATCAATGACCTTCTCCACTGCATGATGTATGTTATTAAGATTTGTCCTCTTCACTGTGATAACTCTTAAATAACATCAAGGGAGAAGAGATGCTCTGTGGCTCATGCTGAAGTCAGTGTCCTTCCATCTCTTACCCCACTCCAGGGAAATTTATTTTACACAGAATCAGGAAACCCTTCCAGGCCACCTTTTTTCATTCAGGTACCTTAAAAATGTACCTGTCTTTGCTGGGCAGATCTTGCTGAAAAAGAAATTGGAAAACCAAGGTAGTAATATGTTTCAGCTCATGCCTCCTGCTCCTCTGGGTGGTCTCCTTCCTCATCTTGCAGTACAAGTTCCCTTCCAAGGCTGAATCAGAAACATGAACACCACAAACCCCTACCTCTCCACCTTTTCTAGCTGCTGCCAAAACTGGCACAATGTACAGAAGGGGAAATGCTCAGTACTTACCTGGCACATCAACACCTTTAGTAACTGCAGATAATATCCCCTCTCTTGAACCCTATATAATTTCTCATAATAGGTGGGAAGGAAAGGGAAGACAAAAAAAGCACCAGAGGCAGCAGTTATTACCACTTCACCCTTTCTTGTTTGATAGTTAATAGAGACAGCCAGTTACTTTCATCAAGCTGTGAGCAGATCTACCTTCAGTGTTTTTAAGTTATAAGGAACGTAAGTGCACAAAAGGGAAAACATTCTGAAGTTCTTTCAGCACTCCTTACTACCTACCCATTTTTAAGATGACAGGAAACTGCAATCAAACCAAAAGCTTTTACTGAAGTTAAAGGAACTGCAAGTGATCTATGTAAGTCTATAAAAGGAGAGCCTGTGTCTCCAAGTTAGCAAGCACAGCGAGTTACTTGGAAAACTTACCACATGAAAGCCACAAAATATTTCACTCTCAATCCCATCACCTCAGAAATTAAAAAAAAATTAAGGACAACAGGCACTATAAAGCCCTGTTAACTATCAATTACAACATGTTCCAAGGTACTTACAATAACCACAAGCCAGCACATGCATTACTAGTCCATTACTCATTAAAATCACTGTGTGTGGCAATGGGTATCAGGACACAGAGTATTAATAAGTTCCTCCATCTTTCTGGGCCAGTTGCTAAGATAGGCATTTTCCAGTTCTGAAAAGCAGCTCCAGAGCCCCACAGAGTCCAACATCGTAAGATACATGTCCCTAGCTACACAGGTGTTGTGTGGGGGCAGCTGGCCACAATCAGGAGGATGATATTTAGCACACCAGCTACAAGCACCATCTTGCCTTCATCCTTAGAAAGGAGCACTCTACTGCCATCCTGTTCTACCAGCTGGTGCCCTGGATTTTCTGTGACTCCTTGCTGCACAAGGAGGGCTTAGCTAGGCTCAGCAGGACAGGCAGAACTCCCCTAAATCACAGCTGTCGACTGCATCTCACTGATAACGGTTAAATCATGAAGAAGCAACCAGGTTGCAGGTGCTCTAAGTTTGTAAATTCCTCATCTGCTCCTCTCCCCTGATGGCAGGCACTGTGTGCGCATGAGCACGTGAACCTACCCACCGCTGCACCAAGTCCTGCACAGCAGCATCTGCGTAGGGATGGGGACAGGATGGCAACCACATATTCACAAAGTCTTCCAGCTTTGTTTCCTGCGTTTTCATATGGTCCTCCTCATCCAGCACGTATTCCTACCTCAGCAGCTAAAAGGATATTTCCGTGCTCACTGTACTGAGAGATCCCTGTGCCTTGGACAGCAATTGGGCTGCATCTGAAAGAAACTCCATCGGTACTTCATTATTCTGATCGCTGCTACAAACGCCAACGGCTGAGTTGTATCCTGGACTGATAAAATCAAATGTGACAGTGGACGAAGTTTAACTTAGATTTTGAAACAGTAAAGGGAAGACCCAAAATGCATTATAGAGCAGTTCCTGGAAGGGAGGTGGGTGACATTTGGCAGACAGACAAATATTCCCACAAGCCCAACACTGTACATGAGTACTTATACGTGGAGTGTAGCTGAAGGTGCTAATGGATGTGGGAGGGCAAACCACGTTCTGGAAGCCATCAGAAGAGTGTTGGGGATGGGGGGGAAGAAAAGCTTGCCTACAACTCTAATGAAATAAAGAACATTAAGGAATCTATTAGCTATTTTTAAGTCATTCACCTAAATCACATATAGACTTCCTGCTGTCACTGTTGTAAACCTAGTATCTACTAAATCACAGAATCATTTAGGCAAGAAAGGACCTCTGCAGGTCATCAGGTCCAACCCCTGCTCACAGCTGGAGCTGACGACCATTTCAGTAATTTCAGAAACTCACCATATAAAAGTTAATGGTGATCCTGTAGAACAGTGCACCCATAGTCCGGTTTACTCTGCATAGTTTCCAGTGGTTAGACAGCAAGCTTTAGCAGTGAGAATTCTTATTTTATGACAGCATCAATCTCCATGTTATGATTTTCTTCAGTTGCCACTTGGACAATAGACCTTTTCATTATCTTGTTCTTTTAGGGAAGACTCATTTGCACTTTCTGGTTTCCCAGTTTGGTCTAGACATCAGAGTTTCCACAAAGTTCCCAGAGAGTAGCACAGGAAAACTGAGAAATTTCACTTTTACCATGAAGAGTAGGTATTTATATGAAAGCATATATTATATGACATATAATACATATGTTTTGTCTCTGTGAAGTACAGTCACAAACCATAACAGATTGTTAACTGCAAACAGAAAGGTTTTTTTTTTTTTTTTTTTTTAAAAAAAAAAGCCACAGTAGTTCTGAAACTTATTTGCAAACCCACACTGACCCCAGTACCAGCACCAGTGTAAAACCATAACTTGGGGATTAAAACCACTCCATTCCAAATACTCCTTGCTCATCATGAAAACACAATTTAATAATGAGTACACTCTATAAAAGGAGCTTGTTAATGATGTCCAGATTATAATTAAATAGCAGTGCTTAGTCCTTTACCTTCCCATGGAGATAGTTTATTAGTCATGGGAGAGCATTTAGATCTGATTAGCCTTTCCCTAGTTTGCCTGGACTGACTAAAACATCTTTTACTACTACAGCCAGGTCCCACAGTCCCAGCCTGTAAGCACTAGAGTGTGCATCAGTTTGTTCGTGAGAAACCACAGTGAAGTCAATGGAAAGACTCACGTAAAGTAATTAGGTATGAATACTGAATGCAAGATTGAGGATCTTAGCTGCAGCCTTGTGTAACTGAATGCTGCACTTTCTTAAGATATAAAATCAAATGTAATTTGGTGAATATAGTTATAATCACAGTGATATACAGTACATCAGGAAAAGTTTAAAAAATCTGGTGCTTAAAGCTGACACAGCTATATTAAAAGTGTATAATTCAAAAATTATTTTGTAGATTTTGTAGGATTTGTAGGAAAATCCATATGTGTACTCTGTTAAGCTCTTGATTTAAGGAGAATTTATGATGGGATTCAGTATGATACTTTCTTCTGAAGTAGTCAGCTGCCTGACAGTAGCACAGCTATAACATGTAACACAGCATGTCACCTTTTCAGCTCTTCGTCAGGATCATTCACCCCCTGAACGATGGTCCCAAAAGAAAACCCAAGCATTTAGGAAGTATTACATAAAGCAGTAGCCTGTGTTCTCCCCTCCAAGTCAACACTAACCCATGGTTAAGCAGTGACAGTAGCTAGTCTGACACGGAAACAACTGTCTTCTGAAACGGCAGTATGTGGTCATTAAAGATGCCACAACAATTTTTATAAGATTAAAGAGCACCATCTAGGCTGGGTTTCCAGGGTAAGCATATTAATGCAGCAAACCGCTCCCCGCTCCTTCCAAATCCAACAAACGTGCTGCTCTCAGGAAGCCCGGGCAGCTCCCACGCTGCATCTCAGAGGCGACTGCTCCAGCGCACAGCTACCTGCGGGGCTGCACCCACGGCATCCTCTCCTGCTGGAACCTGCTAAAGACACCTGCAGGCTACTCACTAACAAATGCTTCTCGGTAAAGTGGCTCCAATTCTGCACCGATGATAAAATACAGTGGGTTTTTTCCTTACAGCACATCCACCGTTCAATGAGTTACTGAAGCACGCTCGGGGAAGAGGGCATATGGGGAGCTCGCTCCGTCCCATGCAGTCCAGAGGAAAGGGAACACGAGCAGCCA
>NW_010123292.1:0-7926 GCF_000699245.1 Pterocles gutturalis
CAAACATCAAACCAACCAACCAAACCAAAAAATCCCCACCAAAAAACATTTGCGAGGAACATTTTCACACAGGTCTAGTGTGGATGGCACTGAGGAGGGAAAGGGAACAGGAGGGGTATCTCATGTAGATATACCATTATAGAATTCTACTGCTGCTGTAATGACACATATAGTTTGTTGCCTTTTAAAATCAGCCCTGCTGCATGCCCACAAGTGGCAGAGTGGATCCACACGCCACCTCTTGTGCAGGAATCCACATGCTACAGCCTGGTTCTACATGCACACATGAGTTAGAGTTCACATTGTGATAGCTCAAACCCACACCACAGAGAAACCTGCAGGATTCATGGGCTCCTGTGCAAAACTAAAGAGCAGGAGTAACATACTCTGGTATCCTATGAATACACATATGGTCTTACACCCACCCATTCTAAGGTGCATGCAGGACTTGCAACAGCTTTTCCCATATTTTCTTGGAATTGCCCTAGGACCATTTACTCATTGGTTTAATCCCAAATACACATAGCGTTCAGTCCTGCCACTCACAAATCATCCCAGCTCCCTCGGGAGAGCAGATCTGGCGGCCCTGTCTCCGCCGAGACAGAGGCTGCAGTTTGTGCCAACAAGAAGAGAAATCCCGCCAAAACCTTGAGAACAGCCCTGGGCTCATTCACATTTTCTTCTGTGCCTGAGGGAATAAGAAGAAAAAAAGCCAAACCAGCTGTGAATTTATTGACTCTCCCTTAAGAATCTCTGGAGCAGTAAATTCCACCTTCCTGGCACTGGCTAATTAGGCATTTATTTAACTCTGTTGCTGTGGGTTGTTTTTTTTTTAATGACTCTCTGCTGTTGTTTGAAGTTCACTGTCTATTATTTGCAATAAAAACCTCTTATGTACTTGCCTCATTATTCCTAACAAATAGTGCAATTTCCTGCTCCACACCCCCCCCAACCCCTTTCTCTCCCCCTCCGCATTGCTCTCTGCCACCCTCACCTCTCCCACTAGCACTCCCAGAGTTTCGAAGACCAGCTGTTATCATTTTGTCTACCAAGTGCTTTTGAGAAACTTCTCTCATGGGCTCCAGCACAGCAGGGGCTGCTGAATAAAATATCAGCCATTCAAAAGGGAATTAAAGCAGAGAACAAAAGCAGCAAGGAGAACAAGGAGAAGAGAGTCCTGCGGTCCCCTTCCACCCAGCAGTTTGAAAGAGGAAGCCCTTCCGTGTCACTCCGACACAGTGACCTGAAGATGCACAGGACAGCTCTGGTGGCTAGTTATTTGATGATAATTGCTTTTGGCATGAGAAAGGGAAGGAGGAGTGAGATGCTCTTCACAGGGAAGAAGTAGCACAACACTCTTAGTTCAGTGGCATCGAGCTCTTGAGCACAAGTTTTATCTGCTCCCAACTGCGACTTGCAGGATCTGACTCCACTCTTACTTCCTTACACTTGCCCAAGCTTCACTACTGAAGCAGTTCTTCCAGCCCAAGAAACGACTTTAAAATGTGTTAAAATTTTTTCCAGGTAAAACATAAATTTTCCCAAACCAAGTAAAAAAGGGAAATGGATTAATGCACTTGGTTTCCACTGATAATTTCCAAATCAGTAAACACCACTCCTATCTTCAAGAAGGGCAAGAAGGAGATTTGGCCAATTACAGGCACATCAGCCTTATCTTGATTCTTGGGAAGGTGATGGAACAAATGCTTCTGGAAGCCATTTCCAAACATATTAAGGATAAAGAGAGAGTAATTGGGAGTAGTTAGCATGGATTTATAAAGTAGAAGTCATGCCCGACAAACCCGATAGTTTTCTACAATGAGATGACTCATTTTGTATCTATAGCCCTTCCCTGACCTCGTGTTTATCTTGACTTTAGAAAGGCTTTCAGAACTGTCTTCCATAACATTCTCAATGGCAAACTGAGGAACTACAGACTAGGTAAATGGAAAATGAAGCTGAAATCTGACTGAACTGCTGGGCTTAAAGGGTTGTGATCAGTGCTACAAAGCCTGGCTGTACATTGGTCACTAGTGGTGTACCCTGAACAGTCCAATACCATTTAACATCTTCATTAGTGACCTGGCCAATGGGGCAGGGTGCACTCAGCAAATTTGCAGAAGATACAAAACTGGGAGGAGTGGCTCATGCACCAGAAGGTTGGGCTGCCGTTTGGAGGGACTTTGCCAGGCTAAAGAATTGAGAGGACAGGAATCTCAAGAAGTTCAAGTGGAAACCCAGAGTCCTGTACCCAGGGGAGAAATAATCTCATGCACCAGTACATGCTGGGGTCCAACTGGTTGGAAAGCAGCTCTGTGGAAGAGGCTCTCAGAGTCCTGTTGAACAGCAAGCTGATGACAAGCCAGCAATGTACCCTTGTGGCAAAGGCAGTCAGCAGCCTCCTGTGAAGAAAAGCATTAACAGCAGGTCAAGGGAGGTGATCCTTCCCCTCTACCCAGCACTGGAGATGCAATGTTGGGGGTGCTGTGACCTGATCTGGGCTCCCCAAGACAACAAACACATGAGCATACTGAAGCAAGTCCAACAATGGGCAAATAAGATGATTAAGGACTTGGAGCTTCTGATACATGAGAGGCTGACAGAGTTGGGATTGTCTAGCCTCAAGAAGAGAAGGCTTATGGTGAATCTCATCAATATAAATACCTGATGACAGGCAGTATTAATGAGTACCTGATGAGAGAGTCATACTCTACTTAGTGGTATCCAATGAAAGAGCAAGAGGCAGCAGGTGAAAATTGAAATACAGGAAATTCCCTTTAAACATAAGAAAAACAAACTTTTTTACAGTGATGGTGGTCAGACACTGGAACAAGCTGCTCAGAGAGGCCGTGGAGACTCTAGCCTGGCAGTTATTCAAAACCCATCCTGACACAGCCTTGAGCTACGTGCTATACTTGACCTTGCATTCAGTAGGAGAGTTAGACTAGACAGTCTCCTTCCAGCCTCAATAATTCTGTGACTGGAGGTTCTCTGAACACCAACCACACTTCAGACAGATTTCAAAACAGTCTGATGAGAACTAGGAATCCAGAATTTTTCATTTAACCTAAAAATGGGATGTCTCAACAAATTCAGAATGACTCCAAGTTGAAGAAATCATCAACACTCACACCTTTAACCACAGCTTCTCTTTGGACATTTTGTAACAAAAAAGTGACTTGGCTTGCTCTGCTTATCCTCTGCCATTATGCAGCATGATTATGGGGAAGAAGAAATATTGGGTCACTTGGAACCCTTGGCCAGTGCAGTAGAGTTTCCACAGGGAGGGATGTGTACCCACATTTGCTGCTGCTCTTTTTCAGGTGTATTACAAAAGCCCCACAACACAGGATGCCTTCTGTCTTCACCAAGGAGGCCAGTTGGCAAGTTAAGACATCTCACCGTTGTGCAGTTTTCTGCCATCCATTGTGAAATTTTAGCTTAGGTGGTTATTAAGATGCCTTAATCAAGCCTGTGCTTTTCAGGCTTTACAGCTCTCCAGATGTCTAGACAATTAGTGCAAATCCTCTCTTCATAACTTACCAAGCTGTAGATATTTGAATCTGTCCTTGTAAATAAGATCACTCCAACCCTTGATTATGTTCTTGCTCTGCATTCCATTCAACCCGCCCGATATTCCAGAAGTTGGGTGTCCAGACTGCAATGTTGCATTTTAAAAGTGGTTGCACTAAAGCTGTGTAAAATGTTCCTCCCACCTCCACACCATGACACTTTCATGAAGTACCAAACTGGAGCACTCTTAGATTTAGCCTCTGCTTAGCAGCTCCCATAGCCATTTTCAGCATCACCAGCTGCTGCCTTTTTGCTTCGTGCAAAGTAAATGCATGTTTTGGATTAGATAGGTTATATATATAGATATGTATATAAACATGTTAAGTACACCTATGAACACATATACATATACACACACACATCATATAGTTTCTTCCTACCTTTGAAAAGAAGTGATTTGAAGCAGAACATTTCTGGAACTTATGTCCAGCTCACCCAAGTGTACTAGTTAAAAAGCACTTTGAAATTTCACATCTCACTTAGATATATTAAAAGCAAAAAATGTACTTTGAAATAATATTTTACGAGAATTCTACTAAATTTTCTCAGAACTTTAAAAGCAAAACAATTTCACTCAGAACCAAATAATGTGTTCTCTCCAAAAAAACACTGAAATTTTCATCAGCTTCTCTCAAAATTTCTTTTAAAAGAGGAAAAGCATAGCCTTTTTGCAGATCTAGTTCTGTAGTCGACCTTAATAAATTACAATGGCTTGTATTTACCAATTAAATGTCATCTCACTAGTTTCTGTTTTCTCTAATGATCTGACTCCTCATTAGTGAGTTTATACTAACTTTTCCACCATACTCAGTGCTCTCAAATTGTTATTTGTAGTAACACACCTGTTCACTGACATACTGCCTCAAGACAGACACACACCAATTACAACTATTCCAGTGGAGAACAAGCGTGACTGGAGGTCTACAAAGTACAGCTATGGAAAAAGATCAAGAGTCTGGCTTGTTCAGCAAAAGAGAAGAGACAGGAGCAAGATGACATGTAAAGCTTTGTTAAAAAGTTGAATTATTACATCTTACATATGTCTGTGGTAGACAAAGCAAGAACCTCCAGGATATAATTGCAGTAAAAGAGATTTGATTTAAATATGAGGAAAAGCTCTGTTGCTGAAAGGATAGATAGAGACTGAAGCTGCTTAGCTAGAGATGGAACTGAGGATATAAATCTGCAGTCTAGTGTTGACTCAGTCTTTGAGAAGGGTGGGGTGACAAATGAAGTTTAAGCATCACAGGCACGATATGTGACTTCAGAGGAGAAAGTGTCTTTCAAAACCAAAACTGATTTTTGCAGTGTCTTTGCCACCTGTTCACAAAGCACTAAGATGGGTAGAAGTGGTCTGTCTGGTATCCAGGTACCAAGATATGAGTTAGTTTGTCCACTTCCTGGCACCATCTCTTCATGACTTGAAGGTTTTACTTTTTGTCCCCCCTTGACCTAGGCATTCTAGAAAGCTGGAAGTAGATGGTCTGGAATCTGAATGACCTGCTACTCCAGGTGCCAATACCACATGCCACTCTTACAGCCTACCTTCTCCTGGTCATTATGGTCCTTTCACACCCAGACCTTATTACTTCTTCATTCATATCAGTTTTGGCATACCTGTTAGTTCTCTTCCATCCTTTTCAGTTATGTTACCTTTGATGCACCCTTCTCCCGTCTAACATAAGAAATGCACATTATTAGCCTTCTACTTTCCAATCTCCCCTGGTTCTCTCAAAACAGCTAGGAAAGTCCGTAGTAGGCAAGTGTCATTGTCAGGGATAGACTGAGAATTTCCAGGAAAGCAGTGGGGAACCAGTTCCTCAGGTAGAGAAGAAAGCCAAGTACCAATGTAAGAGTTTCTCTCTTAATATTGACAATCTGCAATGTATCAGGGTCCAAACGTATTTTCACACTGTTGCTTTTACTTTAATAGCAACAGAGCTTAAGAGCTACACAGAGTATTTTCCTTCAAAGCGGGCTAGTCGAAGCAAGTCTGTGAATACCAAAATACAAGGGACGCCACCCTCACATGAGTAGTTGGATGGGCATGTGATTTGAGGCATGAAGTGTTGTTCCTGGACAAAGCAGACAATATGGACACAGAGCACCATTAGTGCTCATGGCTCTGTGGCTGGATTTACTGACCTTCTCTCTATGAAGAGGTGCTTTAAAAGGTTGGGAGATGCAGCTGGATTTAGGACAGGTAAATAAACAGGAAGCTGCATTTCTGCCTAAAAGAGATAAGCCTTGCACTTAGGGGACATATAAACATTCAGGGCAATCCACACCATAGTGAATGGATCCTTTTGTTGCAGAGCTTTAACACACTGATGGGAAAGGCAGAGTGGAAAGACTGTATATTACCTCTGACTGTAGTCTAACAGTACTTTTCAGCTTGATCCTTGGAACCCTGGTATAAACTGTTCCTGGGGGAAGCCTGAAAAAGGTGACTCTGGGAATTAAGTTTATTACCAGTGGGGCCCAATTCACAGCACCAGAATCTATACCACCCCTGGAATGAACACATCCACAGTGCCCACGAATGGAAAGAGGCTCAAAATTGCCACTCTAATGGCTACACTTAAACTGCCAATCAGGTTGGGATTCAGGAAGCTAAAACTTCAATTCCAAAACGTAGCCTGAGGCCACAGCATGTCTGAAGCACAGGTTTGACAGAAGGGGCTCTCATAGTGCTTCGCTGACTAATGGGATTAAAGGGGTTTCATTAAATCAGCTGTAGTTATAAGGCTTTCACCTTATTGCACTTGCATCTTAAAAAGGTAAGTGTTACTGTATGATTTGATACATTGGACTCAGAAAATATTACCAGCCAGTTTGAAGTTTTCCATTCAAAGTAATCCAGTATCAAGTCTCACTGGAACCCCAAGAATTTGGGAGTGAGGCTGTTTTGAATTTTGTTATTTGGATATGGACAGAGATATTGCTTTCTGGCTTCTGTTCAGCTGAAGTGCTTTTCAAATGAAAGCAGCCCATATTTAAAGTTCTTATAGGTCCATATATGAAGACATTTGATTTAGGTCTGTAACTATGACAAATTACACAAGCAGTGATAATCTTGAGAGTTTCGAGTCATATCGGGTCACAGCCAGAACCTACTAACAAAAGTAAGTAGAAGGCAGCTGATATAAAACCCTTGCTGATCAGTCAAATGCTGGATTTCTTCAATTTCTCCTACACTACACTTTCCATTATGTCTGAGAGATCACCCACTGCCTGTTGGTAGTCTACCACTGGCAAGAAATATCTGGCATTCCACAACAGATTTGATTCTATGATTCTATGATCAAATTCTAGCAAAGACTGAGCATAAGGAAAAGGTACCTTGACTAGAGGCTAACACAGGTCATGGATCATAGACTGCTTTGGGTTGGAAGGGACGTTGAAGATCATCTAGTTCCAACTCCCCTGCCATGGGCAGGGACACCCTCCACTAGACCAGGTTGCTCAAAGCCTCATCCAGCCTGGCCTTGAACACCTCCAGGGATGGGGCATCCACAGCTTCCCTGAGCAACCTGTTCCAGTGCCTCACCACCCTCACAGTAAAAAATTCTTCCCAATATCTAATCTAAATCTACCCTCTTTCAGCTTAAAGCCATTACCCCTCCTCCTATCACTACACTGCCTGACAGAGTGCCTAGCCATCTCTCCTGTTGACCCCCTTTTTAAAGTACTGGAAGGCTGCTATTAGGTCTCCCCAGATCCTTCCCTTCTCCAGGCTCAACAACCCCAACTCTCTCACCCTGTCCTCATAGGGGAGGTGCTCCAGCCCTCTGATCATCTTCGTGGCCCTCCTCTGGACTTGCTCCAACAGGTCCATGTCCTTCTTCCGCTGAGGACTCCAGAGCTGGACACAGTACTCCAGGTGGGGTCTCATGGGAGCAGAGTAGAGGGGCAGGGTCACCTCCCTCAACATGCTGGTAGTGCTTCTTTTGGTGCAGCCCAGAATATGGTTGGCTAGTGCACATTGCCAGCTCATGTTGAGCTTCTCATCAACCAACACCCCTCAAGTCCTTCTCTTCAGGGCTGCTCTCAATCCATTCTCCTCCCAGCCTGTATGTGTGCTTGGGATTGCCCTGACCCAGGTGCAGGACCTTGCACTTGGCCTTGTTAAATTTCATGAGGTTTGCATTGGCCCACCTCTCAAGCCTGTCAAGGTCCCTCTGGATGATGTTGGCTGCACGACCCAGCTTGGTGTCACTGGCAAACTTGCTGAGGGTCTGCTCAAACCCACTGTCCATGTGTCCAACAAAGATATTAAACAACACCAGTCCCAGTAATGACCCCTGCAGAACGCCACTTGTCGTCCGTCTTTATGTGTACATTGAGGCATTG
>NW_010123293.1:0-27305 GCF_000699245.1 Pterocles gutturalis
CGGCGTCCCCTCTCCCTGCACGGCGTCTCCTCCCTCCACAGCCCCTTCCAAAAAGCAGGAGGGTTAGAAGCTATCCAGGCTCTTTACCGACACGAAAAACCTTGAAATGCCTCTCAGATTATTTGCCTGTTGGCACCTCTCCTGAAGTCCACACCTTCCCCAATCCTGCCCCATGCCTGCTGCTGACAGTTCATCAAAGTTTTTTTTTTTTTTTTTATGCTCTGGCTGCACAAAGATTAAAACTGCTCTCACGTACATACCCAGCCCATCCCCTTTAGAAATCATTCCTCACACACAGGTCTACAAAGATGCTTGGAAGCTCAGTTCTTCAGGGTCCAGGAGCGCATCCTTCCTCTCCTTGCTCTCCTCCTGCTGTGCATGGAACCACTGCTCAGCAAACTGCACTGCATGGTGGACGCTGTGGAAAGCCAGCTCCCCACCGCTGTCCGTCGTGCCAGCCCAGCCTCCCTCTCGGAGTCGGTGGCGGATGGAAGGGTTGCAGTTGGCCAGGAGCAACTGGACACCAATCTCCTTGTAGTCATGGTGTATCTCCTTTAGCGCAGAGAGACCCGCAGTGTCTATAAACTGCATTGCCCCACAGTCAAGAATTAAGGTGTGCATATCTACGGAGGGAAGATGGGTATCTGCTGGAGGCCTCTCGGCCCTTTTCTTGGCAGGTTTCAGGCAGTCAAACCTAGTGCCAAAAAAACTCTTGCTGTTGCCTTTGTCTGCATTTGCCTGGGCCTCCACCTTTTGGTGCTTAGCAGCCAGCAGGACAGGGTTTACCCCCGTTTTCTGGTAGAGAGCAGTCTTGAAATAGTCCTTGTTGGCATAGTAGAGGGATGACTCAAAGCGGAAGATCTTGATGTTGGCAATACTGCTGAGCTGCTTGTAAGAAGACTGGTCCTCATAGATTTCTGTGTCACTGACCTTGCCCAGGAGCGTGGCCCTGGGTCTCTGCGTGCGGAAGATGATGCAGAGCAGAGCAAAGCAGACGCCCACGAGGAGCCCGATCTCCGTGGTGATCAGCGTTGAGCACAGCATGGTTGTCCACCACACCACAGTGTCGAGCTTGCTGATCTGCCACATGCGGGGGGTGTCACGGAATTTCCTCAGGCCCCCCCGCAGGTTGACGATGGTGACCACCCCCAGGATGGAAGTCTGCAGCGAGTAGAAGAGTGGGGCGATCCACAGCAGCACTAGCAGCAGTACCAGGGAGGTGACCAGGCCAGAGACCTGGGTCTGGGTCCCTGTGGACTCCTTCAGCAGAGTCTTGGTCAGGGCCGCAGAGCTGGCAAAGCAGTAGAAGAAAGAAGGGATGAGGTTGCACATGCCAATGGCGATCATCTCTTGGTTGGCACGGACAGCGTAGCCATGCTTTTTGCCAAAAATTTCTGCCAGGGAGACAGTCATGGCAAAGCCAATAATAGCAATGGGCAGAGCATCAACTGCCAGGCTGGAAAACAGGTTTATATCTGGTAGAGTGGGTTTCCTGAAACCAGTGGGGATATCTCCACAAACAGCAGACTTGTACCGCTCTCCAAAGTTACAGTAGTGCGATATTACCGTGGCTACAATCACCACCAGCAGCTCTATGGGGAACGGGGCCTTCATCTTCTCCTTATACCGGTCATTGAGCTCTTTGACAGGCACTATGACGGCCAAAGAAACCAGACTGGTAACAAGGTCACAGATGTTGGTGTTCTGGATGTATCTGAAAAGGTCAATCCACGTCAGGATGAAGGACCCCACCCCTTCGTGACGAGGGATTTTCAGTCCCAGGAGATACTTCATCTGGGAGGTGATAATGGTGAGGCTGGAGCCGGTCACAAAGCCACTGAGGAGAGGTTCTGACAGGTAGACAGCCACAAAGCCCAGCTGTAAAACCCCCAGGAGAATCTGAAAAGCAAGCCAGCCATACCTTTAGCATGGATGAGGAGGGCTGGAAGAGGTGGCTGGCAATTTATATCAGTTTGCTCCTGCTTTAGCAGCTCTGGCTACTCTGCTGAGCATCCAGTGAGGCAGAGGACTTTGTCTTCAGCAGTTACTCTGGGGCAGGAAGAACTAAAGAGACCTACCTGTAACACTCGTCTGTGGCTAGAGATGCCATACGAAGAAGTCTACAAGGTCCCTGCCACTGTCTCCTTACAAGCAATAAGGGCACATGGTTCACACTGGAATTCAAGGCAGCAACCACATCAAAGCACCCGCATGTATCACCCAGTGGAATAAAACCGGTGTGACACACTGAATTTGGGTTGTCCCAGTGAAAGAGCCTGAAGCTGTTCAGTGACAGCTAGGACCAGGCAGTGGGGACATGGCCTTTGAAGGAGCCCCTGCTGATGGCAGGGTCCTCGAGGACAGTTCTTGCCAGCCCCAGACCTGCCCTAACCTGTATCAGGAGCCAGCCCAGCTCCAGATCGTTCACAGTTCCTTCTCCTCTTGTGCTGTGTCTGATCCTAAGGATGTTTCAGACACATCCAAGGACATGGCCTATCACATGGGGGAAACAAAACCCCATTCAGCTATGTTTGGGGGTTTCTAAATCACTACATTTGATTCAAGGGTGTCGGGATCTCCTCACATCAAGAAAAGTTTCTCATGACTTTTAAGTCTGAACCAAGACTGGAGCTTAGAGATCTTTAGCTCAGAGAAGTTCCCAGCAGGGAAAGGAGAGACAGGAAACAGCACAACAGTGAATATTTGTACCTGGTAAAGACCGACCAGAAAGCTTAAGGAAAGGGCCACAGTGATGGCGTAGCAGCTCCTGTCGCAGCCAGCCGTCCCGTTACTGGAGGAGGTGGAGTTGCCCACCAGCGAAGAGCCTGTGCTGTCATCGCTGTACCCTGCTAGCTGGAGGTGCTGGTTCACAGACTGCCCGATCATCAGGCACAGCACGCCGAAGGAGCCCACGGAGTTATGGTGTGAAGTAGCCATAGCGACATAGATGATATTGCAGAAGAAGTTGGTGTAGATTCCATAGATGGGATCCTGGCTAGCTAAGAGGGAGTAGGAGATGGACTGAGGGATGGCAACCACCCCCACCAGGAGCCCAGATATGACATCGCCAAGCAACTGCGTCTTGACATTGTAATGGGGAAGCCACTCCAGCACTGGGAACAGCCGGCAGAAGAAGGTGACAATGGTTTGAAGATTGCATGTGCAGACCTCTCTGGCTTTCTTTAGGATGAGATCCTTGGCGCTGAAGCCTGCAGGCTCATACTCCTCCAATTTGACACGTCTGAAGCTGGCAGGACTCTCTCCTGGTGTGAGGGAGCTCAGGACATCTTTGCCCTGTCCTGACTTCTGGCTTGACGCGTCCTCCATTGCACCCGGAGAGCTACAGCAGGAGAACAGGCAGCCGTGAGGCGTTGCAGTCATGTACAGCATGTGCTTTGCTTAGCTCCAGGGCTCATGCAGATTGCATAGATAAATAAATGAAGGAAAATAATCTCAGAAAAATCAAACTTTCCCGTGGTGCCTGTTGATTTGCTTGTGTTCACTTATGGACCTGGTTAACCACAACCCTGAGACCATGGTTTAAATAGCATTCACACTGGCACAGATGTCCACATCAGGGACAGAGCTACAGAGACCCCTGTGCTCCTTCCTAACACACTTCTTGTTCCAAAACAGAGCAGCAGGGTGGGGTATGATCAGACAATATTATTTAATTGAAATTGAAACTTCTTCAGGAAGCTATTTTCAAAATATTGAGATATTCCAAGTGATGCTTTAGGGATGTAACAGGTGCATAAGGGAGGTAATTTGCAAAATAATTTTTCCTTTATAATTTCAAAATTTTAAGTTACGTTGCTGGTTTGCATCAAACAGGCCCATCGCAGGGGCTCCTGTCTGCAGAATGAAAGCATCCAGCTCTTCCAGTCTGGTTAAGTAACACATATAGTTTCCAGAGCTACTCCAAGTTTTTCAGTGTAAACACAGCTGCAACAGAACATACCTTTTTATCAAAATTGAACAATACACACACACCGATAAATTCTCCTGAAATGAGACCCAGGGTGGCTGCAGTTCAGCAGCTGAACTGGGACAATGAGAAATCCCATTCCCCTGCCCTGCGCATTCGTTTCACATCACTAGTCCCAACCCAAATCTCTTACCTCTGTCTGTGGGGAGATACACTGGGTGTTTCCTTACTACAGGGAGCTTCTCCCCGGCAGACAGACCTGTCTCCTCACCTTGCAGCACACACTATTCAGAGAAAGTACAGGGCTAACAACTGCAAATCTGTTCCCTTTGCCTTCCTCTGGACCATGCGCCGTTTCCCTTGAGAAGAGCTGTGAGTTACCAGCCAAGCAACTGGCCCTTTTATCTCACTCCAGCCCATGAAGATGGTGCAGCCGGCCAACCAGAGCTGTATTGTCAAAACAAACATTGTTCTGGGAGAGTATTTTTGATTAAAACTTGTTCTGGCCATTAAGGATGATTGAAGGGCTTTAGAGAAGTGCTCCTGCCAGATAACAGTATTGCTGGTATCTGGAGATGTGTTTGCTAAACAAGGGGAATGATGCAAATAGATCTTCCTGCGTGTGCTATTGCTCTGCCCCTCCCTGAACTGAGAGAGCATCATTGCCCGAGTCCTGCCGAGCTTCTCCTCCCAGGTTTTCCTCTGCACAGACAGCAAAGGTGCGATGACACAGGTTATTTCTAGGAAGACAGAAGAATGCAATATGTGTCAAATCTGCACAATCCACATTTTGCACATGCCTTTTAGAGACCACAGCAAAAGTAAGAAGGGATTTTGCTTTGCAGAAGTAAGCACAATTCAGTAAAGTGCAGGATTGCATTTCCTTTGTAGGTAAAGGTGAATAATTGCATTAGTGGCCAGGAAAAAAGGTAATGTCTCATCATCCTGAATTGAAATAGCAGCCTCAAAAATACCAGCTGTAACTGTTCTGCCCTTGTGATCCGTGCCAACAACCTACATCAGACCTCTCAGCACACACTCCCACTCGCCTCATTCTCCACTCTCTCTTTTCCATTGACCTAGTCTCTAAGATTTTCCTGGATGTGCCGTTGCCCCACGGAGCAGGACAAATGGCTGGCAGTCACGCAGCTTGGTCCCTGCCTCTGCTCCTGGCACTGACTGTGTTCTGGGCTTGGGAAGGGGGCTGAGAGCCCACAGCCTTTGGAGAGATGGTGTAGGGTATGGAGAGATGGTGATCTCACAAGGCTTTGATTTAGATGCTGGGGAGACACCCTGAGGGAAGAGGAGGGGAAGATCAGCATCCTGAGTTACATTTATCTCATCAGTGGAAGTCTGTATCTCAGTAATTAGAAGTAAATAAATAAGAAACATCGATGCTCTCTGGCAGCAGGAAAAAATGAGAGCACATGGCAGGGGAGACAGCTGCTCCATGTATTTATCTATTTATATGAATTATTTTTCCTCTGCTATTCATCCACAGCTCATGTATTTCCAGGTACATCTGTTGACAGCTCCCCTCTCCCTTCCCCTTCTCTCACTAATGGGCTGTATCTTTCCTTAGCCTTGTTGTTCCTCTTGTCCTTAAAACATGATCCCTTCATATGCTTTATAATCCTTCCTAGTTATAGTTCATTTTGTGTCTTGGCCTGTCTGAAGTTGCCTCTACTCACTCATTTTCCTTTTCCACCTTCTTCCTTAGCAAATGGCCCACATTTCCATTTTCTGTAGGATTCCTTCATCTTGAAATTCAGCCACTGAAGAACTGGTGAGTCAGTCACTGGGGAGCTGGCCAGGCTGGTCTTTTAAGTGGGCTTGTTGGCTGGGATAAAACATATCTAAGCACAATCCATCTTTGGGTTTTTATTATTTAAGAAGCATTCATTTCCATATGTGGATCTGTGATCTGTCCACCATGAAGGTGGGAGAAGGCCGTTTTTCCATTTGTGAGAGTATCCAGGTACCTTTAACCTCCGCCCTGCCTTCGCTGCCCATTGCTGCTTTTCCTTCCATTTCCATCTTCACTGATATATACTGGAACTCTTTTGTTTGTTATGATTTCCTTTACCACCTGATATAGCTTGGTAAGTATTGATAAAGCCATGCTCTTTTATCTCTCACAAGCATAGGTTTTGGTGAGCAGTTTGGTTTTCCATTGCCTCTTTCTCCGTGCCTCCCCTGCCATCCTTTGCAAATCTGATTATCCTTTCCATTAAGCCTGAAGCCTTACCTACAATTTTTTTTTCCTACCAAAGCCTTACCTACAATTTTGTGTGTGTGCAAATTCCCAGTTGCTTTTGTATACTTGACTTTAAAATATTCCTTGCAATTTCCCTGCAATTATGTTCTTGAGCTCCTTGTCCCAGCTGGCTTCCCCATCTGTTCGGTTCTCTGCTCTGCCTTCCGCGAAACAGCGAGCCTTCATGCCAGGGCAGCTTCTGCACGGTCCAACCTGCGCTGGAAATTCTGGCTGTGGGCACTGAGGAGAGGCCGTTTTACGTGCTCTGTCCTGGCAGAGAGGGTCCGAGAACATACTTGGTGACACTGAACTCTGTGCATATCTCTGAAATCACTTACTGCGTGAGGTGAGACAAGGGCGGAAACTGCAAACACTTCACATTTGCTCTAGAAAACGTGCAGCAGATAGCTTAAAAAAAAGAAACCCACAACGGAACTTTGTGTGACTTTGAGCTAGCTAAGGCTGCACTGCCTTCCAACTGCAAGGTCACTACAGCTAACTGCTGCAGTTTGCTTGTTTTCAAATGCATCTTCAAGGGTTGTTCTTTATTGCCACTATAAACTCCCTTGGCTGGTTAGCTCCATTCTGGGCACGGCTGGGTTGGACAGATGGTATTATCTTAAACAATGCAAGGGTAGACAGCACATCGCCTGCCAGTAACATGGCACCCTCTGTTTTTAAGACAAGCAGAAAGCATGAAATCCAAATTCTTCATTTACAGCATGGTATGTGAGCAATGTAACATCCATCTATGCAACAGCCGTTGCAGCCTGCTAGAAACAGAGCCGTGGAAACCCAAGCTCCAGGTACAAGGAAAAAGCAGCAGTGAGCTTTTTTGGTTTTCTGCCTTAGAGTAGAAAAAAATCATGAAATTGTCTGGGTCCATGTTTGTTACCCAGGCATTTTGCAATGGGTAAGTGTAGAGAATTGAAGTCTCTGCTGCTGTGTCAGTGTATGGATTGTGTTTAACAGGACGAGCTGGAATCTCCAATTTTCTTTGCAACAGAACTAACTGCACTGCACAAGGATTTTTTATTTGCTTTAAGGCTTGTAAATACGCTTATGACTACTTGGCTCCTGAAAGCCTTTCAAGTAGCATCCCACATGTCTTGGCACCATAAATGGACCAGCCTGGCTTAGTACATGGCTGCTGCCCACTGCTCCACAGTTACTTAGATCACATGCAACTTTATTTAAAAAAAAAAAAGGCAAGTGAGCCAGGTAATGGTGTCAGCTATCTAAGAGAGATACCCGTCCTTCCCTTCAGATTTGGGACTTGACAGTCTTTTTTGGATGGCTGCTGGTTTAGTTCCACTTGGAAACGAATTTTCAAGGTGTAGACATCTGCAAAACATCACCAGGGAAAAACAAGGAAAAGGAGACAAGCCCAGAACTGGTCCCACTGCTGAGATATGCCAAAAGGCAACAAAAGTGCCGAAGGATAAAAAAGCCAAACAGAACCTCTGATGGTTTCTTAGAAAGCAATTATTCACATTTCTGCAAGAGATAACACCAGAGAATGTGTAAACAGTACACTAAGTCACCCCAGAAAATAAAAGTTTTTGCAGCCTCCTGTTATTTTGCAGTTTACACTAACGTGCAGGGGTCAGAGCAGTGCCTGCAAGGCAAAGATAAAGTTCTCTCCAGACACAAACACTATGAGGCCAAAAGTGTTGCTCACCGTGTGACTGCCCGTGGTAACGCAGCCACGCCACTCTGAAGTTTGAGAGGGACCAAGGACCCTACAAATAACTACTGCTAAAGAGCATCTACTTAAGCTATTGCTTGCTCCCAGCAATTAACCATGAAGACAGACATGCAAGGAATGGTTTTTAGTGTGTTTTGAAAGATGTAGGATGGAGCACATGTCCTTAGAAAGAGTCTCAGTGCTGGGTTGGCAGATCTGAAAGGATGTGGAAAAGCATCTTTGGCTGCAGAGGTAACACACCGCACGTAACCGTCCAGCCACGAGGACACTGCACGCTGGGTCCACCCTGCTTAACACCCTGCTACAAGTCTTTCCCCCAGCACTGACACCCCTTCCTAGAAGATGGAAAAAAAGAGCAATTCCAAGTACATCAGCTAGAGGATTTGGGGAGCATTCCCAATTTATATAAGGAGGGTGAAAATAATTCCTTGCCAACTTTTGCAGCACTTTGTTGCTGTTTTCATGTTTTTCCCTGCATGACAAATGTCCAGTGCTTACAACCCTTTTCCAAATGATCAAGCTAATAACTGAAAATGCTATAATGGCTTTGTCAACAGAATAAATTGATTACAGATGAATGCAGTGGAATAAAAATGGGGAGATACATTTCTATTTCATACTGAACTGACATTCTGCCCAGGCTACTTGGCATCATTTCAGGTTTGACCTGTGTGTGTTCCCTACAAGCCTTTCGCAGCACTGAGGCCGCACGGGTGGGATGCTGCTTCCCCCTGTAGCTGTTGGCTGGCTCCCGGGGTCACCCCATTCACAGTTAGCACAACTTGCCCCCTCACAGCACAGCAGGCTCCATGTCCAGCAGAGCTCTCCAGCTGGCTCCAGAGCTCTCCCAGCAGCCATCCCACACCGGCTCATCGTGCCCTGGGGCAGCAGAGAGAGACCCTACAGAGGTCACATCGCAGGGTCACAGGACAGAAAGATGCTCCAGCAGACGGGTAAGAAGCCCAGAAATCACAGCACAGCTCCAGCTACCTCCCATACGACAAAGCTGGATCCGCTAATAAACAGGAGGAGAAGCTTTTTCACCCAGCAGAAATGGTGGGACAGACTGGCACAGGGTGTGGTAGGAGACAAAGGGCTCAGGAAGAGGGATTAGGAGGCTTCACAGACAAGGGCTGCAAAAGCCGTAACAAATATTTAAGTGTTCAGGAAATTTCTAACCTGGTGCTTTCCATGTGCTGGGAGGGCTCTGCATGGGCTGGACCCCTGGTACACCTTTCCCAAGCAGCCTCCACCAGGCTCTGACCCAGGAGAGGGGCTGGAGGGGTCTTATGGTGAGAAATACAGCTGTCCACAGGTAAGGTAGAGCCTTGAGTAGCACCAGTAAAGGGTGCTGCTGATTGAAGCCCATTATCTCCACTCAGTATCAGCAGGAATCAGGAGTTACCCCGCTCATGGCAATGGCTGTCCCGTGCTTTTCAAGAGAGCAGAAAGCTCCTGTTGGCATTCTCTGTAATAAAGTGCTCCTGTCACTCTGTTGGCACCAACACAAAAATTACAGCATGTGCACTGAGGTCTCCTAAGGCAAAAGGCATCCTCAGGTAAAAGCTGAGCCACGATGCATCAACAAAATCTTTTGCATAATTCAAGCACATGCAGAGATAAGGCTCACAGGAACTGCCCAGAACTGCACCCAGAGTTTTTGCTCTGACTCTTGCTGGCCATGCCCTGAGCAAGTCATATAACCTGTTATGCCAAATAACACTGAAACACATCGCAGTAATTTTCTAAAGCTGAATATACAGCACCATGTGCTCTAACTACACATATTGCGAAGTCCAAGTAGAACCAAACCTGACCAGATCTGTAATTTCTTACATTTTAGGAATATCGAACCAGCCCACAGGAGGGTGCTGCTCACCGGCACATGGCACATCACCATCACCGCTCACGAGACAAACTGCAGCCTGGAGGCACAGAGCACCGAAGTCAGAAACGAGGGGAAAGCAAGCCTGCTGCTGGCCATGTATCACCAGTCAGAGCCCTGGTTTATGTTGGCAGGAGGCTTCCACGCGTGCCTACATGTGTACCACCCAGTGGGGGAGCACAGTGCACAGAGCTAGGTACGCACCGTGTGTTACAGCGGGGAGAAACAGGGACTGGGGACTCACTGCTCAAACGTGTGGCTTTTCTTCTTAAAATTTATAGCTGCAGCATCATCTGTCCAACAACAGAAAAATATAATCTTTTAATGGTGATAAAGAAATCCCAAAGATTTGACCATATTTGACAGAAAATTCTTGTGCTAACAAATCTTTTACAGTGACAATAAGGCACATTAGCATTTTAAAAAAATGACAATTGATAAAGATCTGACAGAGACAGTGTAAAGGAGAGTCAACAACATACAGAGGATATATCCCACAGCTGATCATAGGACATAACAAGAAGACTGACAAAATACAGCTCTCATCACAAACGTTCGGTCGGTGAGCACAGCACTCAATGAGGAGCTGATGGCAACACATCTCTCCCCACACTGGGCACAAGGTGAGGTCCATGTCAGCAAACACCCATCCGGCATGGACTGACGCCAGCAAGTTGCTTCCCCAGTACCTTGGATTCCACCACTGAATTGGGGAAATGTTATAGCTCATTTTTACTGCACAAATAAGTCACAGTAAAAAGGCGACCTTTTATACATGGTATACAACTTTTTGACAAATTATTCAAACAAACTATTTTGTAAACTGGTTAGGTCAGCCGACCAGTGGGATCCATTCCGTTCCTGAGGTCTTGTTTGGTTAAACTGATTCTCCAACTTGAAAATGTGACACTAGGCAAAATTTGCCATTTTGTTTATTCAGTAAAACATTATATCACAAACATCTACAATTATTCTGAATTTAAAATAATTTAAAATATCATACCCCAGAACATACCTAGGTACCAGAGATGATGGTCAGGGACTCAAGAGGCTGATGAACCCAAAGCATCATGGGCTTACCAGAAAAAGTGAGGCTTTACTTCTCTTTAACCATGTTTCAGCTGCATTTTAAATATACATAAAATTTACTTCCTTAAGTCAAAAATCAGACATAAAAAACTTGGACCCAAGTCCAGCAAAATGTTTCACTTCCTATCTTCCTGTGGCATCCTGAGATCATTTGGAAGCTGGACTAAGAGCTAAGTGCTTTCAGACCTGAAGAGAGCTGGAATTAAAATATTTTTGCCAGTAAAGTTACTCAATGGAGGTTTGAATCTCCATCCAATGCTGTAATATTTTGTGTATTTGCACATTAGAGAATAGCAATATGCCTAAGCTTATATAATCTCTAGAAAATAAAATATAAACGTACAAATTATACTATGAACTAAATATATATATGTTAAATATTTGCTATGTCACCTAACCAGAGGGCTCACTTTTAGTATTATAATGTTCTCAAAAGAAAAAGCAAGACTCAGAATTATTTCCACTTCATCTGGAATTTGACTGAAATAGTAAAGATCAGGTAGTTTTTTCACATGAGCAGCTGATCCTACAAAGGCTTACAAACACAATAACCAAGTGCAAGTAATTCTTGGGACTTAACAAGGTCATTCACAGTGCAAAGTCTGCACTAAAGACATTGCTCCTTTTACCCACGCCAGCACAGCAGAAGTGCAAAGCCCTTCCAGTGTGGACAGTCACATCAATATTGAAGTCTCACTACACTGAGAGTCAGCAAAGCGGAAGCAGCTAAAAAGGCACTTCGTATGGCATGAGCAGCAGATGACTGCTATCTGGATCACAGTTTCATTAGCTTAGCCAGGTCAGTATAAAAAAAGCCTTTAAAAAACTTAAGTTATCTCCATCGTTTAATCACATTTCCAAAGCACATGATAAAAACCCATAACAGAAGATAATGCCCTGAAAAAAAACATTTGCCTGAAGAGTTTCACCCTCAACTCAAAGGGTTTCCTCTTGTTCCAGTTTCTATGATTCTAGGATTCTGGACCAGCAGTCTCCTCCAGCCCAGCCGTGATCTGGGAACACAGGGAGGTTACAGAGCCAAGCCCAGGTGAGCCCTGCGCCTGCCTGTGTGCCCAGCTCCAGGACCAGCACAGGTGCTCCTGCACTGTTTCTGGAATGGAGACATGGCATGACTTTGACCTGCTTAAAAGCTCTTAGCACTGCCAGCACTGGAGATGAGAGCAGAGGGCAACAGTGAGTTAGCATAGCCCTTGGGTGAAGGATTCAAGGAAGTAGAGCCAAGGAGATGCGCAGGGTTGCTGGTCTTCTCAACAGAGGATTAGCCACAGAAACACTGGACCCCAACAGGTAAGACCTAGATCTAGGACCTGGCACCAGCAGAGCTCACAGCTGACCTCAGCACATGGCTGTGGGAGGCAGCTGGGTATCAACCAGCTTAAAACCCTGAAGCAGCAGCCAGGATGCTTTCCTGCCTGCAACACCTCACCTCTGCACTTCAGACCCATCAGCAGGGGATTTTAATGCCTCTTGGTACAAGCCAGCAGAAGTGAGCGGAGATGAAGGAATGGTTGTGTTTCTTCCCAGAAGAGAGCACTCTCCTGTTCACTGCTGCTGCCCGACAGGGAAGGAGCGCAGAGCTTCCCTGGCTGGGAAAGCCACGTGCAGACGTAGATTAAAATTGGATAAAAATAAATGAACATGAAAACAGAAATCTCTTCTACATATACTTTGGGACAGTGACCCGTGCAGCAGCGCTGAGCAGGAGCTAGGTCCTGTGTTACTACTACACTCATTACAGAGAAAAGCACACGGCTGCGTAACAGGGCAGCAGTAGCCTGGTAGTAATGACACCTCCAGGTCCGTCTGTTGTTCCCGGGCATCACCATTACCCCTGCATCTACGCAGACCCTCGCACAGCCCCACCCTGGGCTAAGGCTCCAGTATCCTCCTGAGGGGACACGAACAGCGATGCTCCCCCCACAGCTTCCCACAGCCCCCTTTCTCCCAGCCACCAGGGGACTGGTGGGTTTGGGGTTGTTTTACACTCGGTGTTCAGGAGCTTCAGCCTTATCAAAAGATCTGTCATGAAAACTGTGTAGCAGGTCACACATAACAGCAACATACACAAAGGTGGTGATTCTTCTGTTTACAGTCAATCCTATGCAATGTCTTACAGCAAAACACAGCCAGAAGTCAAGGAGGTGAGGGTCTCGCAGTGAATTAGGGAGGAGCAGATGGAGCTGCAATGGTTTACGAGGAAAGCAGGATCACTGAATTGCACACGACTAAGGCTGGCACTGTCATTATAAATCCAAAAAATAAGCACCATGTACCTCACTGCAGTACCTTTCTCTTTCATGAAGTGGACTGAAAATTGTTTCCATGTAAAAACATTCACAGAAGTGAAACATTTATTAGTGCAATTGCCACGATAGGAAGAACTGACACTACTACCCATAGCAGCAATAAACGTAAAAAGAGCACCTGACGTTTAGCAGGAGACTGCTAAAGACATTTCCAGGAGTCTTTACTACAGCTGAGACTGTGAGTGTTAATTTCCATAATGCCATGTTGTTGTCGTTAATGAACGTGCTAATGAGCTCTTAATTCTTCATGTAGACTGATAATTGCTGATTAGTACTTTTGGGAATGGAGATCAACTGATTTATACCATCTTCCAGTCTGGCCTGGGGTTCTGGAGGCTGCACCTGGGATGAATGTCCCTGTTGTGGACAGATCCATAAATCCAAGAACAATTGTTCTTAGATTCCCTCTTCCTATAGATTACAAATTAAGCTGTGGGGCAGGGAAAAGACTGAGCTAGAAGGCAGCAGGTATGGCAGATCTCCCCTCACAAAATCTCTATTCCACTGTTCATTTAAACCAGCAGAAGGCAAAAAAGCCCTTTCCAGGACAGAAACAGGAGTATCACAAAAGCATAACTGGATATACATAGCTGCTGCATCCATCATATAGCAGCAAAAGGTGTATATACATATATACACACACATGTATATACATATATATATATATGAAATTCTTTTATAAAACTAATTCCTTAGGGCAACAGTTTTGAATCAGTGGTCCCTGATTCCTAAGGGTAAAATTGGATTACTTCTAAGGGTCCATAAACATACTCAAGCACAGTGCGCTTCTTGCTACTAGGCTTAAATCAGATTCATGTCTCTGTTAAATATTCTAGGCCTAAAAGGAAAATGGCTGAAAACCCACTGCTTTAAGAAATTCCAGCCATGATAAACTCTTATCTTCAGTTAATTCCAAAGGACTCTCTATTATACTGAACTCTGGCAAATGGCATTTATCTCTCTTCCCTTTTAACCAAGGCTGTGTGCACTAATACAGACTTATTAATAGTATGACCTCTGGACGTTATCTTAAATAAGAACATTAAAAGTTGTTCTTTCGGTTGGCTGGCTGCTTTCGCCGTTGCATTTTAATGAAGTTTCTTGTGTTTCGCTTGCAAAGGAATTTGTAGGCCATTTGCCAGTCGTGGCTGCACAAACAGCACTGAGGCCAAATACGATGTGCACCAGCTAAACATAAATCACTCCAGTATACGTTTTAGCTGTCATCTAGAAATTAATTCTTTGAAAATCAATTTATGGCTGGTTTATTATGCTTTTACGTGAACAAATACCCAGGAGCTACAAATATGCACCCTGCTAGCTGTGGAAAGTGTGTACTTCTTGGAAGTAATGTTGTTATTCCTCCCCTCCTGGCACAGGTAGAAATGGATTTGAAAAAAAATCTTTTAATAAATAATTACTATATTCCCTTTCTCAGTTAGAATTTGGCTACACAGACCTATGCATGGTCACAGGTCAAAAAAACCTCCACTCAGGCAGCAAGGAAAGAGTACAGGAGAGAGGAGCTGTGAGTGTAAAGAGGAAAGAATCACTCAGATTTATACTTCACTTCTACCCCACTCGTGGCTGACCTACCTTAGAGGAAGCCTCCTCGCCGGCTGCTCGTTCCTCCTCTCCCTCTCAGCTGCCCCGTGGGGCACGGGGGTGAGAACAGTAGCTGGTGGTAGGGAGGAACATTTGCAATAACAAGGCACACTGCTTATTGTTTGCTGTGCTGTTATTTTCTTATCAGTTTTGAGAAGGCACTGCTTCTAGCACTCTTCTGCTCTCTTGAAAAATATTACCTAAAATCAGCACTTAGAAATGGTATCAAGGGTCTGCACTGCTCCCCACCAGCCAGCCCACAGGCCACAAACCCCTGTGGTGACAAGCCTTCCCAAGCTGGCACACAGCTGTGGGACCTGCCGCAGGTCAAAGCAAAACAGGTATGGTGTTTCAATTTCCATCCTGCATTCACTCCCTGCGTAGGTGTTAACCCCACTCATTGCTTTTATACGGCTTAGGCTAATTCACCCTGGTAATGCCAATTCAGTAATTATAATTATAATTATCCAAACTGCATAAGTTATTCTTAGGCCAGAATAAACAAGTTCATGCCTGAGGTTACTGCAGAAAAGAAAAAATTCTGCAGTAGCTATTTGGGATTCACCTCCTTGTATAAGCATGCCTTAAGGCTGAGAAAGAAAAATATCTGTGGTTTTTGAATACTGCAGAAGCTTTTAGCATTTTCTCTCTGATACTTGGAGACCTCCTTCCTTAACAATGCCAGGTCCAGAACACAAAATGCACGGACCTCAGCTATGTGCTCCTTTTCAATATGTATTTTTAATATATGCTACAGCCACCCCCTGCCTCCCCCAGTATTTCTATGTGCTGCTATGATGCCCTAAAAATATAGTAAGTTCAGTTAACATAGAAAGGCTGCCGGGTCCAGGGATTCATCTTTCTGCTATTAGTCCCTTCTCTTGAGGTCCCAGCTCCCAGAGTGAAGTGAGAAGTGATACGTGACATTTCAGCTTTCATAGAAAGGAGGGAATAGCTACTGGCCCTAGCTCAGAAGGAAAAAAAATCCTCAACTCAAAATATATTTCTATTTAGAAAATATTTCATTATTCATATTGCACTTATTCCTTTTTTGACTCCTGATTCATTACTTTTGAATGATGAAGGATGAGAACATTGTATACAACAGCTTTTCCCTTTTAAAAGCTGTGAAGAACCTGCAATTCAGACTATAAACTCCCCTGGGAGAAGCCACCATCTTCCAAGGATGTACCATGCACTATGTATAGCTGGTACTCAGTTGAAACTATTATTCTCTCAATTCTACCTTCATAATTGCATTCTATTGCTGTACAAAAAGAGAACCTCTTCCTACCCACTGCTTGTATTTTAGCATGAAAAACAGACACTCTTCACTGTTCTGCACAATTTAAATTCAAAGTACAAAGTTTTACTTGCATTAACATGGTGAAATAACATTCAGCAGCATTCTCTCTGGCTCCTTTTCTAATGGCTGTATTTCTTAGCCTGTCCATCTCACTACATAAAGCCCATGACAGAGCATGTGTAAATGGCGTATCAATAAAACCTGCATTCACACATGAAGTCTGTCTGACATGGACAAATTTGGACAGATGCTGGATAATCTATTCGGCCCTTTTATTTTGCTGCCTGTGATTCTGTCTGACTGGCATATAAAACTGGCTGTAAGGGATTGTTTTTTGTTGAAACTCAATTATAGATTTTCCACATCTAATGTCCACAATTCTAAAGAGCTCCTAAATATTAGGAAAGTAAATGACTGACCGTAAGCTTGAATCAGACTTATAAATAGTCACCTCTGAATGAAAGTCATTTCAGATTATCCAAAGAAATTCAAGCTAAAGAGGCAAACTTTCCTGGCATGTAAAGGCCCATACAGAAATGAGCTAACCATGCCCCCAATGCCTGGCTGCTGTAGGCTTTGAGGAGACAATTTCGAGGCCTCTGGATGTGACAGGTGGTTAGAAGCTATTCATTAAGACCTTTTCATGCAGGTTTAGATTTTATTTATCTATCTGTCTCAAATTCAGGGAGGTTACAAAAATCACTAACCAATCACTTCACAGTAAAGACCAAAGCAAACAATCCCCTTCAGTCATTCCTTAGAAAATATAAGGGTGTGGTGATATGGAAAAGGCAATGCCAGAATGAAGGAAAATAAATTAGTTGCCTCATATTATTCAGCTGGATAGGATGCCTGGACTACTTCAAAATCCCATCCCACCCATAAAGACAGGTTTGCAATAAAGACTTCAATGCTAAGATCAAAACTCAGAGGTGAACTGAGACATGGAAAGATCAATACAGAAAAGAAATGAGATGAACAACCATATGAAAACTCTTACATTCACAGATTAGCCATACTCAAGAACTGCCTTCATTCAGTACCACCTACTGAATCACTATACCCAGCAGGCAAATTTAAAGCATCAAAACAGACTGCATAGTAACCAGTGTGTTAACAACACCTGTGCCCTTTTTATCTGAGTGCATATATATTGCATAGACATACAGACCCACAGCCATTTTTGCCAGGCTTTGTTCCAGCTTGCTGCCTTTCCACAGCTAGTTCTTAGAAGCACTGGTCCCACTGTGCCCCTGTGCACCCAATGCAAAGTCCACAGCCTGGTGCACACTGTGGAAGAGAAGGCGGTCCTCCCCCTCTTTAAAGAATTCTCCTCGGATCAGGGAGCTCCTCACAGAAGGATTGCACTGGGCCAGCAGCACCTGGACATTGATCTCCCTGTAGTCCTTGCAGACCTCTTTGAGTGTACGTATTCCTGCCGTGTCCAGAAACTGTATTGCACAACAGTCAATCACTATTGTGTGGAACCCCAGAGGTTCAGAGGCAAACTCCATGGAGATGCCACCAGAATCCAACTTTTTCTCTCTGAGCATTCTTTTTTCTGCCTTTTTCTTTGCTGCCTTCACCCAGACTGGGTTGACCCCAGTTTGCTTGTACAGGATGGATTTAAAGCATTCTTTGTTGATGTAGTAGAGGGGTGCTTCGAAACGGAACACCATGACTCCTGGCTTAGTTTGCAAGTTCTTGTAAGCAGACAGGGATTCATATGTCTCAGACTCTGCCACCCAGCCAAGCAGCGGTGCCTCTGGTCTCTGAGTTCGGAAGATGACGCAGAGCATAGAGAAGCAAACACCAACCAAAAGACCAATCTCAGTACTGATGAGTGCTGAGGCTGCCATAGTAACTAACCAGATTACTGTGTCCACTCTGCTCAAATGCCACATTTTTGGCAGGTCCTTGAACTTCCGCAGGGCTCCTCTGAGGTTTACAATGGTTATGACAGCGAGGACACATTTCTGAAGGGAATAAAATAAAGGCGCAATCACCAGGAGGACTAACAGGATTACCAAACTAGTCACCATGCCGGACATTTGTGTCCTACAGCCTGTGGACTCTTTGACAAGAGTCTTGGCAAGAGCTGCACTTGTTGTGAAGCAATGGAAGAAAGAGGGAATGATGTTGCAGAAGCCAATGGCGTACATTTCCTGGTTGGCCTTCACAGAGTAACCATGCTTCTTGGCAAACATCTCTGAGAGGGAGACAGTGATGGCAAAGCCAATAATAGCTATGGGGATAGCATCCAAAGCCACATTAGGAATCAGGTTCCAGTCTGGAGGGCGGGGTGGCAGAAACCCAGTTGGGATGTGTCCAGCAACACTCGAACCGTAAGTCTCTCTCAGCTTCCCAAAGTGAGATGCCAGAGTAGCTGCCACAACCACAAACAGTTCAACCGGTATTGGAGCCTTGAGCCTGGATTTGAAGTGTTCGTTAAGCTCTTTGGCTGGGATAAGTATAAGAAAGCACAAGAAGCTGGTGATGAGATCACAGATGTTGGTCTTGTGTATATTTCTGAAGATGTTTATCCACGTGGTTATGAGGGAGCAGACGCCACTGCTCCGTGGAATGTCTAGGCCCAGGAGATACTTGGCTTGTGAGGTCAGGATGGTAAAGGATGCACCTGTGACAAATCCACTCAGCAATGAATCGGAGAGGTACACTGAGATGAAGCCCACTTGAAAGAAACCCATGGCCACCTGGAAGGAATCAACCACACACAACAGATTAGGACGCAGATCTTACATATGTCATCACTGTGGGGCTCTGGAGGAAGGTGTGATTTAAAAAAAAAAAAAAACACTGTGCAAGGCCCTGGAGGACAAGGCATGGTCTGAGCACGGAGAAAAGAGTCTCCAGCATTCAGCCATTCTTAGTGCACCGCACTTAAACAAAATGCATTTCTAACACAGAGCAGGCTTTTTTTGAGGGTCTTCATACTCTGAACCTGTGTTTGTTCTTTGGTCATTGGTTCAGTTGAACTTCTAGTTGCCCTAGCAGGCAAAGAAAGACAGGAAAAGTATTTAGAATACTGGCTACTTTTCCATTTCTCTAACAAGCTCTTATAATCTATGAACTTTGCAGGGATCCAGAACCTTTTTTGTTGTCTTTGTCTTACACTGGAGCTCACAATCTGCAATAAAAATATAGATTATGACAAAACAGCTGTCCTTTGCACTGCATAAAGTTTGGTGCATCTGATTCAGTCATTCCTTTTTATTAATGCTAGTTGGATGGACAAATCCTTGGTGCTCTCTCATGGGAATGACTGGTTTTACGGATACCTACCCTACACATGCATCTTCGCACCTGGTAAATGTCCCTTCCTCCCCCATCAACCTTCATGCCAAACGAAGCATGGACCTTCACACAGCAGTTTGCTAGAAACCCTTTAATTCCCTGTGCTGGCCAACAGGGATGGCTGCACTGTTATCTGAAGACTGCAGGCCAGAACTTGCAGGTGTTAAGCTTCAAGTAGTGCCAATTTGATATATCCTATTAGGTAGCTAAGGTAAAATAAAGAAGGCTAGGATTATGGCTGGAAACTTTGTAAGAACTGCAAAGCATTACTGAAGAGAAGGCAGGTTTGGGACCTGGACTGACTGGACATCGGCTCAGAGCCAAGCTGTAAAAAAGGCCCCCTCACAGCCTTCATAATTATGTTAATTCAAGGTTTTTCTAACTGGAAAACACTGGCAATAATTATCTTACCTAGTTATGCTGTAGGCAACTGGTGTGAGCGGGCTCGCTTTTTGCAATTTGATTTTAAGGTTTCTGACACAAAGAATATGTGATTTTAGTTGGAGCTTCTAATAATAAAAATATTTGAGGGTGTGAAGACCTATTGGTTAGCAGGCAGAGACACAGCAATATGCCTAACATTCATAGGGACTTAAGCTAAAGTAATCTGACTTCTTCATATAAAGAAACTTAATGGTACTTTTAAAGAATGTTAAGCACAATTCACAACTCCACAACTGCATCCATCCTACCGTGATGAAACACAAAACCCAGGGTACCTCAGGAGTCCCAGAATACTTCTGAAACTACTCAACACTAACTTGCAGTACAAGAAAAAAGTCCCAGGTTGTGTCTAAAAATCAGTGTTTTAGAGTATCACAGGTGTGTTCCCTTTTCTGCTCCTATACAGTCTAATTAGCTATCACCCTGGAAGTCACTGTAAGAACAAACAAATGTGAACTCACAAACCTGAAATACCACAGCTCTGCAGTACCGTTAAAACTAAATCCATTCTGGTTAACGCATGACAGTCCAAAAACAAAGATATCTGCTTTAATTTCAGCAAGCAGTGAATTCTAGGAAGTAAGTAGAGATGGAGTAGTAAAATATTGCTGAGTCATTTATTTTAATAGATTAACAATTAAAAGTTTTATTTCAAATAAATTTTATCATCTCAGCAGTATCCTTTTCATCCAATGACATTGTTTTGGCTTTGGACGGGCAAACAGCAAAGTTTTACAAACACAGGGACAAACAAAAGGTAACTGCAGAGACTTTTACTGTCTGTATTCTTTTTTGATAAAAGGCAAACGACTGAAGCCTGGAATTAAAAGCTGACACACCATGTTTTGGTCCAGAGAAATGTAGGCCTAAGCTATAAGCCAGCAAAAAAAAAAAAAAAAAGCTTCAGGCCACAGCAAGGAAGATGGTGAGCAGTTTGTGTGAGAGCAGCAGGCGGTTATGTGCAGGTCCTCACAGTCCCCAACAGAACAGCAATGCAAGCACAAAACGCTAGTAAAAAAAGGAGAGGACACAGAGGAGTTTCTTGCACCACAGTAACTGGAGACCTCCAGTCCTCTCCGTGTCTGCTCCCCTGGGAGACTGAGGACACGTGCAAGCCCAGCAGGCTGTTCATGTGGACAATCACCTAAAGAATTAAAACTATTTCCACAGCATACCTGTTTGTCCCCGCCTCTTACCTGATAAACTCCAGCTATGAAGGTCATGGTGGCTCCCACTGTAATTGCATAGCAGCTTTTATCACAGAGCAGCTTCTGCGATGTCCGATTCACAGGTAAAATGGTGGTGTTTACATATGCTGCTGCATCTGTGAGGACACTGAGCACAGCTGGCTCTAAGTCATAGCCAGCTCTCTGTATTTCACGATCCACCACTTGTCCCACCATCAAGCAAATCACACCAAAGATGCCAACTGATATGTGGCGGGAGGTTCCAAATATGAAATAAATAATACCAGCAAAAAAAGATGTATAAAGGCCATAAATAGGCTCCTGTCCAGCCAAGAGAGAATAGGCAATTGACTGTGGGACTAATAAAACCCCCACAATCACACCAGACATAATATCTCCCAGTAGGTGTTCTCTTGGTTTGTATTTAGGAAGCCACTGCAAGACGGGAAAGAAACTGAAAACATAGTCTTTAACTTTGTCTGGAGTGCAGCTGCAAGTTTTCTTTGCTTGCTTAACCACCAGAGCCTTCATGCTCCTCTTCGTCTCTTGGGGTTCCAAGAACATTCTGTGATGGAAACTCTGTTTAGTTTCATCTTCTGGCATTTCAGTCACTGAACAGACGTTATTGAATTCTGTCATTGCTGCCATCTCAAGGACTCCCTGAAAACACAAAGAAGGACCATTTGCATTAAACCATAAATGAATGTGCTACATGAGACTTTAAGAGTGAATACAGTATTTAAGAAAAGTGAGGGCTGCAAGTCTCAGTTCAGCACAGAGAAGGCAGTTTCCAAGCAAACTTGGAAAGACCTTCCTTATTATATTCCTGTTAAGCAAGGAATCAGCTTCTCTAGGAGGGAAGGCGATATCCTGTAGAATAAATCTGATGCTGGTAACGTTGTGAAATGGAAAAGAATGCAGAACACTGTCTCTCTAGGAGGCTTCTGTGATAAAATCACTATCTGCAGTCCATTCCACCATGGAAAAATAGACACGGGGTTTGCTGTAGTTCAACAGTCACTTCAATTCAGTTGCTGAAAATTAACTACAATTGGTATATTTGTAGCATTGCACAGCTAGGTCTAAATCTCATTTATGTATATTTTTTTAAATGCAGTGATTACACCTGCCAAATATTGTAAGGATTTGTTACCTAAGAAGATGCAATCTTTACACAGTGGCTTTATTTCAGCCAATGACACACTGCAAAGAATGCTCTTCACACTTCTTAAAAGCTGCTTTGCAAGTAAATTACATCCAACCAAAACAATAGACACAAGTGGAAAACATACCCACGAGCACAATGGAAGGGAGGTGGAACACTTCTGCTAGAACATGCACTCTAGTAAAAGCTGCCTACAAACAGTAAAATGAGGCGATTATTATCAAAGGACATTTAGTACTGGAAACATATTGCCTGAACGTGAAGGAGCAAAGTCTTGATGAGACAAGCCCTAATGAAACTTCATGACACCGACAGTGATTGCCAGCATTCACACAGCACTCCCAGTTTCCAGAAAACATCCAGAATCCTCCTTTCAGTCACAGTACCTGCTACTACCAGTACACTGAAGTTGAGAAATTTCAGCCAGAAACCCATTTGCCTGGTGCTAGAGTGGAGTCAAGGCCAGGGACAGCAGCAGAACCCTGGAAAGCCCAACTCCCAGGCTTCCCTTTCGAACACTGCCTTGCAGTCCCGGAGTACTAGTAACAACACACCTCTTATGTGCCAACTACACCTTCTCTGTGCAGTGCAAACAAACTAAAGTTTTATGCAATGCTTATAACTGAATTATTTACCAATTTGGTATTGGAGCTAGCAGTGCTGAGGATGCCACTGAAGAGCCCATCTCAAAATGCACTCACTTAATCACCATTTCACAAGTCGCCATAAAACATTCACCGCTACTATCACTTCAGTGTGAGTCTCTCAAAAACATGTGAGGGGAGAAGTGAGTTTAAGTGGGTGGTTTAAGCACCACATTTCTCCTGCAGTCAGCCCATTACAAGGCACTGATCCCGCAGCTACACAGAGAGGGAATGCTTTCTCTTAGACCTCTGTCTAGCTGGCTGCAGCACGTCATTTCCATTCTTCCATTCCAGGTTTGATGCTGTCATACGGAGCTATCCACAGCGCTGTGCATCAGCCCTGGTTTACTCACAGCCATGCCTCCAACCATCTGCTAAGCTCAGAGATGAACTACCTTCGGTTCTTCTGGCTAGAAAAACAATACCAACCCAAGTACCTACTGTCTTAAAACAGCCTAAGCAAATGATCACAACCACATCAAAGGAACCACACAAGAGTAAAGCAGCTGCTATACTTAACATCTAAACTGGCTTCTAGCAAAAAATACTCAGATTTCTGGAACTGCCTTCCAACTAGAAAGCAATTCAGTCCAAGTAATCCAACTTTTTCACCTTACACCATAGCATACCTCTCCTTAGAGCCACCAGCTCACGGTGTGCAGAGGGCTGTCAAAAGTCAACACACAGGACAGATGCCGATTGTCAGCCAACAGAAAATACCTGAGGTAGAGGTCCATATTTTACCTTCTGCTCCATGGTGGGACACCCAAAAGGCGTTTTCATTCACTACAGACTCAAAGACAGTGAGCATCCCTCTGGGGGGTAAGCTCCTGCATCCTTTCAAATAACCAAACACAGCTCACTGCTTGCTAGCCGGCCACTGAAGTGCTACTGAAAAGGAGCCGTGTTTTGAACAGAGACCCCCCGGCTCCAAAACTGTGCATAGCACAATGGCATCAGCAGGGATGGATTGTCTGGATAACACAGGGGCTGTATGCCTTCCTGTTGTGATATCATGACCTATACAACTCATGCTCTGTCACATGTCAGGGCAGACTGAACAGCATTGCCAGGTCTCGTGCTCTGTGTAACATACCTGCTTAATACCTAGCTCTCGTTCTCAGCACCTACCAGGTATTTCCAGCAATGCATCAGTGCTTTTCTCCAGCTCCTGCCCTGTTCCGTGCTCCTGTAGCTCTAACTCTACGCCTAATTCATCTGAACCGTGTACGGGGCCTGCAGGGTGGTCTGCAAACCAGAAAGACTGAAATAGCTCTACATACGACAACCGGGGACAACATGCCTCTTTGTGGCTGCAGTTCTGAGCACATGCAGAGGAGCTGCTTCGGGGATGCCACACTCCAGAAACAAGGAAAAATGAAGCTTTAATGCACTGCTGGGTTAGGTGAGACCTAAATGGAAAATTCCATAGTCTCAACTCAAGCCCTGTTTGTGGTATCTATGTCCTTTTGGTCCTGGCCTTTACAACTTGGAAGACTGAGAGTTCTGGATCCAAAGATGAGTCCACCCAGAACTCTAACACATACACATTTTTAGGGCTAAATTTTCAAATGTATTTATTTCTCTCTATATTCATTCTTGTTAGACAAGTCAATCACCTAGTACAACAGAAGGTAAGAGAAGAAAGCTTCAGTTTTTTGCCTACCTGCCTTCTTGATTATTCCAAATTTCTATCTTAGATCCTCCTGGCCATGCTGAATTACTGTATCCCATACCTATATACACCTTATAATGATGAACTTCCCTTGGCTAATGCCTTCCAATTCAGTATCTCTAATGTGTTTTAGAATAATTATAGGCTCAGAAGAGCCATATGAAGAACTAGAATCTTTACAATGAGGAAACATGCACTGCAAGAAGCGACATACTCAAGATCACATAGTGACCATGCTCACAGAATAACCCGGATATCTAATCTCACCCACCTGTACAGTACTGTAAAGTCTGCTCAGGCAAATACTACACAGTGACAATGAAGTTAATGCAGTGTACAAAAGCATATGTCTGCAGTACTCTGCATAAGCATATTCTGCAGTTGTATTTGCTCAGTTTTATTAATTTCACAAGCACAGAGTTACAAATCAAAAAGCTTTTCACCCAAAGCTCAGCAAATCAATACTGTAAAAGCTGAGGGGAAAAATTCACCCCAGACTACTTCTTATGTGTAACAAGTTACTGAATGAGTTTGTTTCCTGAAATTTCAGTAAAACTTTCAGTAATGAAAAATCCTTCTGATTCTCCTCTCCCTCATCCAGGACTTGTAGACAGCTCATTCAGACCTGGGAGTTTTTCTTAACGTGCCAGGGAACTCCATCATGAAACCCAGATAGTTCAGTTCAGTTCTGCACAGTGCCATAAAACATCTGCATAGCAAATGACACCCAAGCTTTTTTGGTTGTGTCTAGACAGTAGAGAAATGTTCACGTAAAAATCTTTTTGGCTACTAAACTCTGACCATATACTGGCTCTTTGTGTTGACCTGCACGACAGCTTTCTCTACGTGGCATGAAAAGGGCCTTTCATCACATAGTCACTCCCTCTCCCCATGTCAGGACACTAGGAAATGACACAATTTCCAACACCCGTTTCATGCTTTTCTGCCTGAAAGTGTTTCTCTGTATTATTTTTGTAACTGTTTAGCCCAAGCTTGGCTAGTAAAACAGGATTTTGTTTGTTAATAAAAAAAAAATACCCTTTGGTTCAATATACTGAAGGATATTCTGTATATTTCACTTGAAAAAGGAGCTACTGTGCTTTTTATTTTGAAAGCTGCTATTTATGTACAACTAATCAGTATGCCTAGAATTCACTTTTATCAGCTCCCTTTGGCCTGAGTAAGATCTTCAGGGGGTGTCTGACTGCCACAAAGCTTTACTTAAGATACGAAGAAAAAGACTATGACACGGAACTGAGGAAATTTCCAGTACCTCTGTTATCAAGTGACTGTGATAAAATGAAGATATAGGGAGATACTGCATTCCTGAGATCTGATGACTTTTACAGACTATTTCTGGATCCCATCTGGGCCTTTCTTACTGATCCCATGACCCAGCAGAGGTGAGCTAGCATCTGCCTAGCATCTGTCCTTGGGGAAACAGTACCTGCAGCACAGGGCCTTGCTGGCTCAGACCTCACTTCTCTGGCACAGTCACCTTGATAGTAAGAGAATAATGGATTGTGAAGCTCACTCACCTGCTGAAATAATATATTCCAAGCTTAAATGTAAGATGTCAGCATTTAAGATTAGAAGCTAAACCAAAAGTGTTCCTCCTATAACACTGATCCCAGTTTTCCAGATCCTTTTTCTAAATCTCATGTGCATTGAGTCGACATGTGTGTGATCTACCCACCCTCATGTACCCACTTGCTGGACTTGAGAAGTTGCATGCACTTAAATACTAATGCACAATACATAATCTAAAGAGATATGAACAATTTTTGAAGAGATGTAAAGGAGCAGCACGTTAATCAGAAATCCAAGTTCCACATAAACTAAATAGGAGTTGGGCTGCTGCCCCTGGGTCCTTGGAAAATCTCCCTCTACGAGTGCAAAAGGAAAGCATATCACAACATTTTGATAACTAAATCTTTTTCCCTATTCTTGCTGGACAACAGCCTTTTCCAAATAGTCTCTCAACTGTTGTGGAGCAACAAGGAAATCAATATTGCCATGATAACACTGAGATAGGCACTGGAACAGCATTGCATGTACCTTGCTAGAAAATTCAGACTTCTGACAAAATCCTTAACACCCTCCAACAAAACATTCAAGCTACAAACTTTTATTTCAACAAGAGACTTAAAATCATATGAATACTCAAAATCTTACTAAGAACCATAAATCGACATAGCACATTTACCACATTGAAGCAACACACTTGGGAACAGAGCTACGTTACCGTCGGCAAAATAATCACCAGTTATCAACTCAATCAAGAAAATCTGCAAACCCAGACAATAAAACCTTGCTTGCGTGACACATCTGATCTCCTCCTACTTTAAATATCAGTTCTCCTGAGCGGCAGCAGAGAAGCTGCCCATCAGCCTCACGCAGTGCCCAGCTTCTTTGGGGAAGGTCCCATGGAAGTCGGCAGCCCCGCCTGCAGCCAGCCCTTCTAGGAAAGTCAGCTCACCTCCAAGAAAACAGCTGCACATCGAGCGCGACGGTTACACTGCCCAGCCCCGTCTGAAGCAGATCCCTCTTGAAGATAGCCAGCTACGGCCTCACCCAGTGCTCCAGCAGCTTCCACCTGAACCGGATTTGTTACGGAGTTTGCCAAACAGCATTTCACCAAGTCCTTTCTACGTCAGGACCTTCCTCCCACCTTTACTGTTAGCTAGCGAAGGTAAAACACTGAAGCACTGTGTCCAGGCAGTGAGGACGGCTAGAGGAGGTGCTGCCCCAAGGGCTTTTCCACAGGCAG
>NW_010123293.1:27315-27653 GCF_000699245.1 Pterocles gutturalis
CCCGCCTCCCCGCCCCGGGCGGGGCGGGAGCCACGGTGCTGGGCTGCGTGTGCAGGGCCGAGGGCTGCACCAGAGACCCCTCTGGCTCTGAACCGGACACCACAGACAGGGTTTGCGCTGGATAAGGGAGTGCTTAAAAAAATCGTGTTTTTTAAAAAGAAATAAAAAGAACATACAGGAAGAAGAAATCCACACGCACTTTTGATACTCCTGAAACTGTGGATTTTTGCTAACAGCTGGTATATCACTTGGGAAACAAGTTCATCCACGTTTCCAGGATAGTGAAAAGGAAGTTACAACGTTTACAACCCCACTGAGTTTCACCTTCTCCATCTCCA
>NW_010123294.1:0-283 GCF_000699245.1 Pterocles gutturalis
CCATCCCAGAGTTCCCACTTGCCACCAGACTCCTCCCAGTCACATTGCAGTGCTCCCAGTAACCCCCCTGAGCCGACCCAGTGCCATTCCAGTGCTCCCAGTAACCCACCCAGAGCCTTCGCTGTGCAATCCCAGTGCTCCCAGTAACACATAGACTGCTCCAGGCACCATTCCAGTGCTCCCATTAACAACCAGACCCGTTCCAGTGCCATCCCAGAGCTCCCAGTAACCCCCTGAGCCCTCCCAGTGCAACCCCAGTGCTCCCAGTAACCCCCACTGCCAT